>NC_069499.1:135210388-135510388 GCF_027579735.1 Bombina bombina | reverse complement strand
AAAAACATTTTAATGTTTAAAATGCTGCTCTCTCAGATGTTTGCGTGCACCCAACTACTAATGATGCACAAATTAATATTTTACTGGATTGATGGGAAGGGGGGGGTATCGTGTTTTGTGGAGATTATAGATGAATAATGAAAACATACTACTGTATCATTTAACAATGTTTATTATTTATTTAGAATAGATTATTTTACCAGCAATTGGAAACACAAGAAGACAAAGAAATGAATATCCTGACCAAGATACACTATTTGAATTGGTTATCTTATGTCATGTGACAGAAAAATACAATTAGACAAAAAATATGACTAATGTCATTGCACAAATATGTTGCTCTAAAGGATGATTCAAGCTTTTAAACAATAGATGGTCCGGCCCCTTAAACAATAACCACATACAAATACTATGACAAGGATTTAAGGCTCACACTAGGCTCAAATGAACAAATTGTTTAGGTGTACAACAAATGGATTGACGGAAGGATTTAAGCATTGAAATTATCAAGCCTGTATGGCCCCTGTTCCAATAAACACATATAAATGCAATACAACACTAGGACAAGGATTTAAGGCTCTCGTTAAGCTCAAATGAACAAATTGTTTAGGTGTACAACAATTGGATTGATGGAAGGATTCAAGCATTTATATTACAAAGCCTGGCTAGCCCCTGTTCCAATAACCATGAATTAAATACAATACAACACTAGGACAAAGATTTAAGGCTCACACAAAGCTCAAATCAACAAATTGTTTAGGACGGTGTACAACAATTGGATTGAAGGAAGAATTTAAGCATGGAAATTGCAAAGCTTGGCTGGCCCCTGTTCCAATAAACACATATAAATACAATACTATGACAAGGATTTAAGGTTCACATGATAAATAGCCAATATTAATACATATTGTATATCTCATTTGCTGAATATGAAAAATACCTCCCCCCCCCACACACAGTGTGGCTTTAAGTCAAGCTAAGTGAGGTGATCTTTTTCAATAACATCATTCACTTGCCTCTGTCTGTAAAGTATGGATAATAATTTAAAGTGTGTTCTGGTTTCCTAAAACAATGCAGTCTTCAATTCATCAAGGATCATGGGCAGTGGGGCAGTATGCATAAGAAGTTCATAGTTTTGCCAAAGAAACAGCCACAAATAAGCCAGCACTCTTCTTGGATTTTTGAAAGGGCCTCTGAGATAAAACCAAGGATGATCTAAACTTCTGTGACCTCCCAAGCTCCATTGAATGTTTATTTTGATTAAGTCTCAATATAGATGCGTTTCTGACTGAATGGAAAACTGACATAGAGAAATTCAGCAACACAATAGATGGATGTGGGCACCAAAAATAATTACACTTAAAAAGTACAAAGTTTATTTTTATTTCATATAGTAGTATACAGTTTTAGCAATTCCCCAGGACGAGCAGACATCTGATCTGATGTGTTACCTGCGCCTTAAAGGGATACTAAACCCAAAGTTTTTCATTAGTAATCCAGATAGAGCATGCCATTTTAAGCAACTTTCTAATTTACTCCTATTATCAATTTTTCTTCATTCTCTTGCAATCTTTATTTAAAAAGCAGGAATGTAAAGCTTTGGAGCCAGACCATTTTTGGTTCAGAATCTGGTTTACGCTTGCTAATTGGTGGCTAAATGTAGCCACCAATAAGCAAGCGCTATCCAGGGTGCTCAACCTAGAATGGGCTGGTTCCTAAGCTTTGCATACTTGCTTTTTAAATAAAGATAGCAAGAGAATGAAGAAAAAATTATAATAGGAATAAATTAGAAAGTTGCTTAAAATTGCACGCTCTATCCGAATCACAAAAGAAAAAATTTGGGTTTAGAATCCCTTTAAGCCCACTTCTTTAGAAAAATCCATGATATAGAAAAAAGAGAAATCTAGAAAGCAAATATATTATTATCCACCACTTACAGTTTCTAAAAGTGTCTCAAGATACCCAAAGGCTACTCAAGAGCTACTGGAAGTAGGCGTCATATAGCACCCAAGTGTCTCTGAGGAGTTACACAGATGTAAGGAGGGACTATGTGTATATTGTGGTCAGTCAAATCATATATTCCAAGACTGTCTGGTAAAACAGGTTGCAGCAGGTATCTTCATAAATCAGCCATTGGCTAAGAACAATGGGTACCATTTGGAACCTTGAAACAGGGTGTGTCTGTGACATATTTAGATGGAAGACTCATAGATACTGATTTAGTCTCTCTCAAGACCAAGGCAGTGTGCCTGACTGTCAGGAGTCTCAGAAGGCTGCAATGCTGGCGATAAATTCCAACCAGCTTCGGCACCAAAATTGGCAATGTATAGTAAAGGATCCCTTTGGAATATATTACACCAAGCCTAACAACTAAACCTATGTACCCCTAAACCAACAGAACACGCCACCATAAACTAACCATACACTACTAAACCCCTAAACCGCCAATAGCCCACCGCAATAAACCTTCTACCCTATTAATCCATAAACCGCCAATAGCCCACCGCAATAAAACTTCTATCCTATTAACCCCTAAAACACCAATAGCCCACTACAATAAACCTTCTACCCTTGAGCCCTTAACCGCCAATAGCCCAACGTATTATCCCCCTACTCTACTTAAACCCTACACTGCCACAACCTATTAACCCCTACAACGCCCCAACTCCCAACGCAATAAAATCCCTAACCTATTAACCACTAATCTGCCACATCCCCCATCGCAATAAGCCACATAAAGGGACAGTCAACACCAGAATTTCTGTTTTTTAAAAAGATAGATAATCCCTTTATTACCCATTCCCCAGTTTTGCATAACCAACACAGTTATATTAATACACTTTTTACTTCTATGACTAACTGGTATCTAAGCATATTCTGACCGCCCCTAATCACATGACTTTTAGTTATTATCTATTGACTTGCATTTTAGCCAATTAGTGCAGTGTCTGCCACTAGCCACGGGCGTGATTACAATGTTATCTATATGGCTGACATGAACTAGCTCTCCCCTGCTGTGAAAAGCTAATAAAAAAGAGGCGACCTTCAAGGGCTTAAAAATTATCATATGAGCCTTCCTAGGTTTGCTTTCAACTAGAATACCAAAACAACAAAGCAAAATTGTTGATAAAAGTAAATTGGAAAGTTGTTTAAAATTACATGCCCTATTTGAAAAATGAAAGTTTTTCTGGGACTTGACTGTCCCTTTAACCTATTAAATAAATTTAGCCACCAATAAGCAAGCGCTATCCAGGGTTCTGAACCAAAAATGGGCCGGCTCGTAAGCTTCCATTCCTGCTTTTTTAAATAAAGATACCAAGAGAATGAAGAAAAATTGATAATAGGAGTAAATTAGAAAGTTACTTACAATTGCATGCTCTATCTGAATCATAAAATAAAACATTTGGGTTTAGTATCCCTTTAACATCTGTATATTATATTTTCTTTATCAGGGCAATTTAATATGCAGTAGGAATAATACTCAGTGCAATTATACTATGAATCACCATGTTTTAAAATGACCACATCTTTGCTCTGTTGTATAACACTGATGTCTTAACATTTATAGGAAAAAACTAGCAATTCATCGGATTCTTTTTTCTGGGATTGCCTGTTTTATGAAATATGTTATTATGACTAGTGGTCTGCATCTGACTTTAGACCACTGTCAGTGTCACTCTTGTCTGTTTGGAAGCAATATGTTAGCAAAATAAAATGCAGTAATGCATCAACATTGAGGAAATGAAAGCATAGACTTACGATATTTCATAAGGGCTGGTGAGCAGCCAAACTAAATAATAAATGGTTTCTCAATATGTCTGATGTGGAATATCCAATATTAATTTAATCTAAGGTTTGGTCCAGTAATAACAACTGCAAGTTGCTAACTTAATATAACATTTAATTAAATCTACTGATTCAGTTGAATGAATTGTATATAAAATACCTCTGACCAGCTCATTTCACTTCAGTGCATTTTTAATTTTTGATTTATATAAATTGTATTTGCTGCCAACAACTTGCAGAGTTTAATATGATGAAGTATCTATAAATGAGGAATTGTTCTAAATGTGTTTATAGAATGTGAAGGGTTAGAAAATGAAGACCAAGAACAATCAATAAAATAATTGCCAAAACACATTTACTTATTTATTATGAAGACATTTCAATACAGAAACAAAGGAATAAGGTCAAATAAGGTGACTATTGCAGCTCAGTATTTGTGAAATTTGTGCTTTTAAAGGGACATAATACTCATATGCTAAATCAGTTGAAACTGATGCAGTATAACTGTAAAAAGCTGACAGGAAAATATCACATGAGCATCTCTATGTAAAAAAGGAAGATATTTTACCTCACAATCTCCTCAGCTCAGCAGAGTAAGTTCTGTGTAAAAAGTTATACTCAGCTGCAGGAAATAAAAAATGAAGAAATGAACAGCAGCCAATCAGCATCAGCAGTGCTGAGGTAATGAACTCTTTTACTGTGATCTCATGAGATTTGTCTTAACTCTCATGAGATTTCATTTAAACTTCCTTACACTGAATAGGGAAGATAAGATTGAAATCCAGCACTCAGACCCAAGGTGTGTGCAAGCTAGCACAGGATCACTGCAAGGATCCAAACAGTATCCAAAATCTTCAAAAAATGCAGCAGCACCACTTCTCATATAAAAAGTTCCTTTATTAAACACATAGTAGGAGCAGGTAAAATAGAACGACGTTTCGGGTGGTTATCCCTTAGTCATGTTCACATAATGTTTGTTAGACTTAATCACCTTTAAATAGTCATCAGTCAGGTGAGACCACACCTTTCACCTTAATTACTTAGATATACATTTTTCTTAGCCTCTATTGCCATCTAGTGGTCTAACCCATATCAAACATACAATTTTATTATACAAAAAACATAATTTATGCTTACCTGATAAATTCCTTTCTTCTGTTGTGTGATCAGTCCACGGGTCATCATTACTTCTGGGATATAACTCCTCCCCAACAGGAAATGCAAGAGGATTCACCCAGCAGAGCTGCATATAGCTCCTCCCCTCTACGTCACTCCCAGTCATTCGACCAAGAATCAACGAGAAAGGAGAAACCAAGGGTGAAGTGGTGACTGGAGTATAATTTAAAAGATATTTACCTGCCTTAAAACAGGGCGGGCCGTGGACTGATCACACAACAGAAGAAAGGAATTTATCAGGTAAGCATAAATTATGTTTTCTTCTGTTATGTGTGATCAGTCCACGGGTCATCATTACTTCTGGGATACCAATACCAAAGCAAAAGTACACGGATGACGGGAGGGATAGGCAGGCTCATTATACAGAAGGAACCACTGCCTGAAGAACCTTTCTCCCAAAAATAGCCTCCGAAGAAGCAAAAGTGTCAAATTTGTAAAATTTGGAAAAAGTATGAAGCGAAGACCAAGTTGCAGCCTTGCAAATCTGTTCAACAGAGGCCTCATTCTTAAAGGCCCAAGTGGAAGCCACAGCTCTAGTAGAATGAGCTGTAATTCTTTCAGGAGGCTGCTGTCCAGCAGTCTCATAGGCTAAACGAATTATGCTACGAAGCCAGAAGGAGAGAGAGGTAGCCGAAGCCTTATGACCTCTCCTCTGACCAGAGTACACGACAAACAGGGAAGACGTTTGTCGAAAATCCTTAGTTGCCTGCAAGTAGAACTTGAGGGCACGAACTACATCCAGATTGTGTAGAAGACGTTCCTTCTTTGAAGAAGGATTTGGACACAAGAATGGAACAACAATCTCTTGATTGATATTCCTGTTAGTGACTACCTTAGGTAAGAACCCAGGTTTAGTACGCAGAACTACCTTGTCTGAGTGAAAAATCAGATAAGGAGAATCACAATGTAAGGCTGATAACTCAGAGACTCTTCGAGCCGAGGAAATAGCCATTAAAAACAGAACTTTCCAAGATAACAATTTTATATCAATGGAATGAAGGGGTTCAAACGGAACACCCTATAAAATGTTAAGAACTAAGTTTAAACTCCATGGCGGAGCAACAGTTTTAAACACAGGCTTGATCCTAGCTAAAGCCTGACAAAAGGCCTGGACGTCTGGATTTTCTGACAGACGCCTGTGTAACAAGATGGACAGAGCTGAGATCTGTCCCTTTAATGAGCTAGCCGATAAACCCTTTTCTAAACCTTCTTGTAGAAAGGACAATATCCTAGGAATCCTAACCTTACTCCAGGAGTAACCTTTGGATTCGCACCAGTATAGGTATTTACGCCATATCTTATGGTAAATCCTTCTGGTAACAGGCTTCCTAGCCTGTATCAGGGTATCAATAACCGACTCAGAAAAACCACGTTTTGATAAAATCAAGCGTTCAATTTCCAAGCAGTCAGCTTCAGAGAAGTTAGATTTTGATGTTTGAATGGACCCTGTATCAGAAGGTCCTGTCTTAGAGGTAGAGACCAAGGCGGACAGGATGACATGTCCACTAGATCTGCATACCAAGTCCTGCGTGGCCATGCAGGCGCTATTAGAATCACTGATGCTCTCTCCTGTTTGATTTTGGCAATCAATCGAGGAAGCAGCGGGAAGGGTGGAAACACATAAGCCATCCCGAAGTTCCAAGGTGCTGTCAAAGCATCTATCAGAACCGCTCCCGGATCCCTGGATCTGGACCCGTAGCGAGGAAGTTTGGCGTTCTGGCGAGACGCCATGAGATCTATCTCTGGTTTGCCCCAACTTCGAAGTATTTGGGCAAAGACCTCCGGATGAAGTTCCCACTCCCCCGGATGAAAAGTCTGGCGACTCAAGAAATCCGCCTCCCAGTTCTCCACTCCCGGGATGTGGATTGCTGACAGGTGGCAAGAGTGAGACTCTGCCCAGCGAATTATCTTTGATACTTCCATCATTGCTAGGGAGCTTCTTGTCCCTCCTTGATGGTTGATGTAAGCTACAGTCGTGATGTTGTCCGACTGAAACCTGATGAAGCCCCGAGTTTTTAACTGGGGCCAAGCCAGAAGGGCATGGAGAACTGCTCTTAATTCCAGAATGTTTATTGGCAGGAGACTTTCCTCCTGATTCCATTGTCCCTGAGCCTTCAGAGAATTCCAGACAGCGCCCCAACCTAGTAGGCTGGCGTCTGTTGTTACAATTGTCCAGTCCGGCCTGCTGAATGGCATCCCCCTGGACAGATGTGGCCGAGAAAGCCACCATAGAAGAGAGTTTCTGGTCTCTTGATCCAGATTCAGAGTAGGGGACAAGTCTGAGTAATCCCCATTCCACTGACTCAGCATGCACAATTGCAGCGGTCTGAGATGTAGACGTGCAAAGGGTACTATGTCCATTGCTGCTACCATTAAGCCGATCACCTCCATGCATTGAGCTACTGACGGGAGTTGAATGGAATGAAGGACACGGCATGCATTTAGAAGCTTTGTTAATCTGTCTTCTGTCAGATAAATCTTCATTTCTACAGAATCTATAAGAGTCCCCAAGAATGGAACTCTTGTGAGAGGAAAAAGAGAACTCTTCTTTTCGTTCACTTTCCATCCATGCGACCTTAGAAATGCCAGAACTAACTCTGTATGAGACTTGGCAGTTTGAAAGCTTGAAGCTTGTATCAGAATGTCGTCTAGGTACGGAGCTACCGAAATTCCTCGCGGTCTTAGTACCGCCAGAAGGGCACCCAGAACCTTTGTGAAGATTCTTGGAGCCGTAGCCAATCCGAATGGAAGAGCTACAAACTGGTAATGCCTGTCTAAGAAGGCAAACCTTAGATACCGGTAATGATCTTTGTGAATCGGTATGTGAAGGTAAGCATCCTTTAAATCCACTGTGGTCATGTACTGACCCTTTTGGATCATGGGTAAGATTGTCCGAATAGTTTCCATTTTGAACGATGGAACTCTTAGGAATTTGTTTAGGATCTTTAAATCCAAGATTGGCCTGAAAGTTCCCTCTTTTTTGGGAACCACAAACAGGTTTGAGTAAAACCCTTGTCCTTGTTCCGACCGCGGAACCGGATGGATCACTCCCATTAATAACAGATCTTGTACACAGCGTAGAAACGCTTCTTTCTTTATCTGGTTTGTTGACAACCTTGACAGATGAAATCTCCCTCTTGGGGGAGAGAATTTGAAGTCTAGAAGGTATCCCTGAGATATGATCTCTAGCGCCCAGGGATCCTGAACATCTCTTGCCCAAGCCTGGGCGAAGAGAGAGAGTCTGCCCCCCACTAGATCCGGTCCCGGATCGGGGGCCCTCGGTTCATGCTGTCTTTGGGGCAGCAGCAGGTTTCCTGGCCTGCTTGCCCTTGTTCCAGGACTGGTTAGGTTTCCAGCCTTGTCTGTAACGAGCAACAGCTCCTTCCTGTTTTGGTGCAGTGGAAGTTGATGCTGCTCCTGCTTTGAAATTCCGAAAGGGACGAAAATTAGACTGTCTAGCCTTAGCTTTGGCTTTGTCTTGAGGTAGGGCGTGGCCCTTACCTCCTGTAATGTCAGCGATAATTTCTTTCAAACCGGGCCCAAATAAAGTTTGCCCCTTGAAAGGTATATTAAGTAATTTGGACTTAGAAGTTACATCAGCTGACCAGGATTTTAGCCACAGCGCCCTACGTGCCTGAATGGCGAATCCTGAGTTCTTAGCCGTAAGTTTGGTTAAATGTACTACGGCCTCCGAAATGAATGAATTAGCTAGTTTAAGGACTCTAAGCCTGTCCGTAATGTCGTCCAGCGTAGCTGAACTAAGGTTCTCTTCCAGAGACTCAATCCAAAATGCTGCCGCAGCCGTAATCGGCGCGATGCATGCAAGGGGTTGCAATATAAAACCTTGTTGAACAAACATTTTCTTAAGGTAACCCTCTAATTTTTTATCCATTGGATCTGAAAAAGCACAGCTATCCTCCACCGGGATAGTGGTACGCTTAGCTAAAGTAGAAACTGCTCCCTCCACCTTAGGGACCGTTTGCCATAAGTCCCGTGTGGTGGCGTCTATTGGAAACATCTTTCTAAATATTGGAGGGGGTGAGAACGGCACACCGGGTCTATCCCACTCCTTAGTAACAATTTCAGTTAGTCTCTTAGGTATAGGAAAAACGTCAGTACTCGCCGGTACCGCAAAGTATTTATCCAACCTACACAATTTCTCTGGTATTGCAACAGTGTTACAATCATTAAGAGCCGCTAAAACCTCCCCTAGTAATACACGGAGGTTCTCCAATTTAAATTTAAAATTTGAAATATCTGAATCCAATCTGTTTGGATCAGAACCATCACCCACAGAATGAAGCTCTCCGTCCTCATGCTCTGCAAGCTGTGACGCAGTATCAGACATGGCCCTAGTATTATCAGCGCACTCTGTTCTCACCCCAGAGTGATCACGCTTGCCTCTTAGTTCTGGTAATTTAGCCAAAACTTCAGTCATAACAGTAGCCATATCTTGTAATGTTATCTGTAATGGCCGCCCAGATGTACTAGGCGCCATAATATCACGCACCTCCCGGGCGGGAGATGCAGGTACTGACACGTGAGGCGAGTTAGTCGGCATAACTCTCCCCTCGCTGTTTGGTGAAATTTGTTCAATTTGTACAGATTGGCTTTTATTTAAAGTAGCATCAATACAGTTAGTACATAAATTTCTATTGGGCTCCACCTTGGCATTGGAACAAATGACACAGATATCTTCCCCTGAATCAGACATGTTTAACACACTAGCAATAAACTTGCAACTTGGTTACAATCTTATTTAACAAAAACGTACTGTGCCTCAAAGAAGCACTAAACGATTAAATGACAGTTGAAATAATGAACTGAAAGACAGTTATAGCATCAATCCTTAAAAACAACACAACTTTTAGCAAAGGTTTGTTCCCATTAGTAAAGTAACAATAATTAAATTTGAAACATAAAAATTACAGAGCAACGTTTTTAATCACAGTCAATATATAAGTCTCACAGCTCTGCTGAGAGAATCTACCTCCCTCCAAAGAAGTTTGAAGACCCCTGAGTTCTGTTAGTAGATGAACCGGATCATGCAGGAAATACAAGAGTAACTGACTGGAAATTTTTGATGCGTAGCAAAGAGCGCCAAAAACGGCCCCTCCCCCTCACACACAGCAGTGAGAGAGAAACGAAACTGTCACAATTAAAACAAGCAACTGCCAAGTGGAAAAATAATGCCCAAATATTTATTCACTCAGTACCTCAGAAAATGCAAACGATTCTACATTCCAGCAAAAACGTTTAACATAATAAATACCTATTAAAAGGTTTAATGTACTTTTAACAGAGTAATTCCGGTGAAATACCATCCCCAGAATACTGAAGTGTAGAATATACATACATGTCATTATAACGGTATGGCAGGATTTTCTCATCAATTCCATTCAGAAAATAAAAACTGCTACATACCTCAATGCAGATTCATCTGCCCGCTGTCCCCTGATCTGAAGCTTTTACCTCCCTCAGATGGCCGAGAAACAGCAATATGATCTTAACTACTCCGGTTAAAATCATAGTAAAAACTCTGGTAGATTCTTCTTCAAACTCTGCCAGAGAGGCAATAACACGCTCCGGTGCTATTGTAAAATAACAAACTTTTGATTGAAGTTATAAAAACTAAGTATAATCACCATAGTCCTCTCACACATCCTATCTAGTCTTTGGGTGCAAGAGAATGACTGGGAGTGACGTAGAGGGGAGGAGCTATATGCAGCTCTGCTGGGTGAATCCTCTTGCATTTCCTGTTGGGGAGGAGTTATATCCCAGAAGTAATGATGACCCGTGGACTGATCACACATAACAGAAGAAACATATTTTTTTTTAAAAAGAGAACAATCACATTTGTTGAAGAGCAGATATCAAAAATGTCAAAATATAAAATTATAAAATTAAATGCCAGAAAAGGAATTGTATACAGATAAAAATCTTTTACTTTACAGGAATACACTTAAATCAAGTTCCCTATTCATACCATTGGGGATTAAGCAATCTAATTTATTGATCCAAAATGCCTCACGTTTTTTGAGAAGCAGTTCTCTATTGCCGCCACGTCTAGGGCTCTGTATATGGTCTATTATTTGAAATCTTAGTTGTGCAATAGAGTGACCTTTACTCAAAAAATGGTGGGCAACTGGGGCCTTTAAATCTCCTGTCCTAATATTGGATTTATGTTGAATTATTCTATCTCTCACCCTCTGGGTCGTCTCTCCGATATAAATTAACCCACACGGACATTTAATTAGATATATAACAAAATTAGCATTACAATTGTAGTAGCCCTTTATTTTAAATTTCTGTCCCGTAAGGGGGTGGATGAATATATCAGATTTTATCATGTTATTGCAACTGGAGCAATTAAGACAAGGGAAACAGCCATTTCTTTCTGAAGTAATGTACCCCAATTTGGATTTCTTACTAGAACCCACGTCAGCCTTAACAATTTTGTCTTTTAAACTAGGAAGTCTAGTGTAGGCTGGCATAGGTGGTTGGCGGAATGCTAGTACCTCAGGATTACACTCACTCAAAACATGCCAGTGTTTCCTAATGATCCTTTGTATTTCTGAACTGCAAGAATTGTATTCAGACACAAATACCATCCTGTCAGGGTCCTTTCTCTTATTGGTATTTCCAGTATTAACCCTTTCGTCAGGTAGTTGTATCACCTTATCAATAGTCTCCTGAATCAAATCAGGGGGATAACCACGCTGCACAAATCTAATGCCCATCTCCTGTAGTCTCTGCAAAGCCAGGGCTTTGTCTTTCACTATTCGCTTAACTCTTAACATTTGACTGTAAGGCAAAGATTTCACCAAAGCAGGTGAATGGGCACTAGAGAAGTGTAGGAGGCTATTCCTATCAGTATCCTTTCTAAATATATCTGTTTTTAGAAGGGAACCATCTTTATAGATTTTAGTATCAAGGAAGTTAATAGATTCTTCACTCCAAGACATTGTAAATTTAATACATCCTGATGCCCTGTTCAATTCACTCACAAATTGTTGTAGGGATCCAACGTCACCCCACCAAATGCCAAATATATCATCTATGTAACGCCACCAGGTGGCGCCACATAGAATGAAGAGCTCATTTTCATATACAAATTTCTCCTCAAAAATATTCATAAAAATATTGGCATAGGTGGGGGCGACGTTGGACCCCATAGCAGTTCCTTGTTTTTGTAAGAAATAAGAATCCTCAAAAAGGAAATAATTACAGTGCAGAATAATTTCCATTAACTCTATAATAAATTGCTGTTGCATAGCAGTGAACCTATTACTTTTGCCAATAGCATACCTGATAGAATCTAACCCACTGCTATGTGGTATGGACGTGTAGAGGCTAACAATGTCCAAGCTATACAAGATACATTTATCCATATTTCCTGGCAGACCCTCAATCTTAGATAAAAAGTCATTAGTGTCTTTAATAAAAGACATAGCCTGAGCTACAAATGGTCTCAACAGTCTGTCAAGGTATATGGATATATTTGTAAAAATAGAGTCAGAACCCGCCACTATGGGACGTCCAGGGGGGGTCCCTAGATTCTTATGAACCTTTGGGAGAGTGTAAAGTACTGGTATAGTGTATTCCTCTTTAATAAGATAATTTTTAGTTTCATTATCAATAATTCCATTCTGGAATGCTCTCTGGATGCATCTTTTTATGTCTACTGCAATTTTAGATGTGGGGTCTGAGGTTAATAGTATATATACATCAGTGTTAGCTAATTGAGATTTAATTTCACCAATATAGTACCCCCTATCTAAAATAACTGTGGCACCGCCCTTATCAGCTTGTTTGCAAATCAATTCTTTATTATTGCAAATTGCTTGTAAGGCTTGACTATCTTCTTATTGGGCAAAAAACGTAATTTCTTCTTACAACATTTTTTCTTAAGGTTATCCAAATCAGACTTAACCAATTTCATGAAAACATCAATACTTGAATCATAGCAAGTTGGAACAAATGCACTCTTATTTTTCAATCCAAGACTCTTAATAGCTAAATCATCAGGGGTAGAAACATTTTTCAATTGATTTTTAAACCTGAATAGGGAAGAAAGATGAGAGTGCACAAGGCTCATCCCTTCGGCTGTCCTGGGACATACATACTGATTTGCTGCTTAGAAGTCCTTTACAATGGGATGTGGCTACTGAGAAACTTTTAAGGTAAAATATCTTTCTTCTTTACATAGAGATGTTCAGGTGATATTTTCTAGTCAGCTTTTTACAGCTATGCTGCATCACTTTCAAGTGTTTAAACATTTGGGTATTATGGCCCTTTAAGCAGTAAGTTTGTAGCTCAATATGGCCTTGATCAAAATCTATTGAGAGTCACGTTTTCAGCTGTTTTTTTCGGCCCGATAAGGCTACTTTTCAATTCAGCGCAGTGCGCAGGGTGGATAAAAAGCAATCGGCTAGATTACGAGTTTTGCGTTATAGTGAAAAAGCAGCGTTATCAGGTTATAACGCTGCTTTTCACTACCGCTGGTATTATGAGTCTTGCAGATTTAGGAGCACCGCACACTTTTTTGGCCTTACCGCAAATCAACTTACGCAAATTGCGCATAGTCTTTTTTCAATAGGATTGTAATAGCGCCGGTATTACAAGCTTGTCCTGGGAGGCCAAAAAGTGAGTGGTACACCCTATCCCGTCAAGATTCGTAACGCATTCTAAAGTCAGTAGTTATGAGTTTTACACTACAAAACTGTAGCATAAAACTCATAACTAAAGTGTTACAAAGTACACTAACACCCATAAACTACCTATTAACCCCTAAACCGAGGCCCTCCCGCATCGCAAACACTAAAATAAAATTATTAAACCCTAATCTGCTGCTTTCGGACATCGCCTCCACTATAATAAACATATTAACCCCTAAACTGCTGTACTCCCCAATCTCAAACACTAGTTAAATATTATTAACCACTAATCTGCCGCCCCCAATGTCGCCGCCACCTACATAAATTTATTAACCCCTAATCTGCCGGTCCCGACATCGCCGCCATTAGAATAAACATATTAACCCCTAAACCACCGCACTCCCATATCGCAAACACTAGTTAAATATTATTAACCCCTAATCTATCCCTAACATCGCCGCAACCTATCTACATTTATTAATCCCTAATCTGCCGCCCCCAACGTCGCCGCCACTATACTAAAGTTATTAACCCCTACTCCTAAGTCTAACCCACCACCCACACAACCAACCCCCCAAATAAAATCCTAAATAAAAAAACCTAATCTCCCCATTGCCCTGAAAAGGGCATTTGGATGGGTATTGCCCTTAAAAGGGGATTTAGTTCTATTGCAGCCCAAACCCCTAATCTAAAAATAAAACCCACCCAATACACCCTTAAAAAATCCTAACACTAACCCCCGAAGACCCACTTACAGTTTTGAAGAGCCGACATCCATCCTCAACGAAGCCGGGAGAAGTCTTCATCCAAGCGGCAAGAAGTCCTCAATGAAGCCGGTAGAAGTGGTCCTCCAGATGGGCAGAAGTCTTCACCCAGACGGCATCTTCTATCTTCATCCTTCCGACGCAGATCGGCTCCATCTTCAAGACATCCGGCACGGAGCATCCTCTTCAATCGACGGCTTCTTCTATAATGAAGGTTCCTTTAAATGACGTCATCCAAGATGGCGTCCCTTAGATTCCGATTGGCTGATAGAATTCTATCAGCCAATCGCAATTAAGGTTGAAAAAATCCTATTGGCTGAGGCAATCAGCCAATAGGATTGAGCTCGCATTCTATTGGCTGATTGGAACAGCCAATAGAATGCGAGCTCAATCCTATTGGCTGATTGGATCAGCCAATAGGATTGAAGTTCAATATTATTGGCTGATTGCACCCAAAGACCCACTTACAGTTTTGAAGAGCCGACATCCATCCTCAATGAAGCCGGGAGAAGTCTTCATCCAAGCGGCAAAAAGTCCTCAACGGAGTAGGCAGAAGTGGTCCTCCAGACGGTCAGAAATCTTCACCCAGACGGAATCTTCTATCTTCATCCATCTGACGCGGAGCGGCTCCATCTTCAAGACATCCGGTGTGGAGCATCCTCTTCAATCGACGGCTTATTCTACAATGAAGGTTCCTTTAAATGACATCATCCAAGATGGTGTCTCTTAGATTCCGATTGGCTGAATTCTATCAGCCAATCGGAATTAAGGTTGAAAAAATCCTATTGGCTGATGCAATCAGCCAATAGGATTGAACTTCAATCCTATTGGCTGATCCAATCAGCCAATAGGATTGAGCTTGCATTCTATTGGCTGTTCCAATCAGCCAATAGAATGCAAGCTCAATCCTATTGGCTGATTGCATCATCCAATAGGATTTTTTCAACCTTAATTCCGATTGACTGATAGAATTCTATCAGCCAATCGGAATCGAAGGGACGCCATCTTGGATAACGTCATTTAAAGGAAGCTTTATTGTAGAAGAAGCCATCGATTGAAGAGGATGCTCCGCTCCGGATGTCTTGAAGATGGAGCCGCTCCGTGTCGGAAGGATGGAGATAGAAGATGCCGCCTGGGTGAAGATTTCTGCCCGTCTGGAGGACCACTTCTGCCGGCTTCGTTGAGGACTTCTTGCCGCTTGGATGAAGACTTCTCCCGGCTTCATTGAGGATGGATGTCAGCTCTTCAAAACTGTAAGTGGATCTTCTGGGGTTAGTGTTAGGATTTTTTAAGGGTGTATTGGGTGGGTTTTATTTTTAGATTAGGGGTTTGGGCTGCAATAGAACTAAATGCCCTTTTAAGGGCAATGCCCATCCAAATGCCCTTTTCAGGGCAATGGGGAGATTAGTTTTTTTTTATATAGGATTTTATTTGGGGGGTTGGTTGTGTGGGTGGTTGGTTTTACTGTTGGGGTGGTTGTTTGTATTTTTTTTAAAAGGAAAAAGAGCTGATTTATTTGGGGCAATGCCCCACAAAAGGCCCTTTTAAGGGCTTTTTGGTAGTTTAGTTTAGGCTAGGGTTTTTTTTTATATTTTGGGTGGGCTTTTTATATTTTGATAGGGCTATTAGATTAGGTGTAATTAGTTTAAAGATCTTATAATTTGGTTTTTATTTTGTGTAATTTAGTGGGGGGGTTTTATTGTAATTTAGCTAATTGTATTGAATTTAGTTAATTGTATTTAATTTAGGGAATTTATTTAATTGTAGGGTTAGGTTAGGTTTTATTGTAAGGCAGGTTAGGTTTTATTTTACAGGTAAATTTGTATTTATTTTAGCTAGGTAGTTAGTAAATAGTTAATAACTATTTAGTAACTATTCTACCGAGTTAAAATAAATACAAACTTACCTGTAAAATAAGAATAAACCCTAAACTAGATACAATGTAACTATTAGTTATATTGTAGCTAGCTAAGGGTTTATTTTACAGGTAAGTATTTAGTTTTAAATAGGAATTATTTAGTTATTAATAGTAAGTTTTATTTAGATTTATTTTAATTTTATTTAAGTTTGGGGGGGTTAGGGTTAGACTTAGGAGTAGGGGTTAATAACTTTAGTATAGTGGCGGCGACGTTGGGGCCGGCAGATTAGGGGTTAATAAATGTAGGTAGGTGGCGGCAATGTTAGGGGCGGCAGATTAGGGGTTAATAATATTTAACTAGTGTTTGCGATGCAGGAGTGCAGCGGTTTAAGGGTTAATATGTTTATTATAGTGGCGGTGATGTCCGGAGCAGCAGATTAGGGGTTAATAAGTATAATGTAGGTGTCAGCGATGTCGGGGGCGGCAGATTAGGGGTTAATACGTATAAGGTTAGGGGCGTTTAAACTCTGGGTTCATGTTAGGGTGTTAGGTGTAAACATAAATTTAGTTTCCCCATAGGAATCAATGGGGCTGCGTTACTGAGCTTTACGCTGCTTTATTGCAGGTGTTAGACTTTTTTTCAGCCGGCTCTCCCCATTGATGTCTATGGGGAAATC
Organism: Bombina bombina; assembly: GCF_027579735.1. Classification (NCBI taxonomy): domain Eukaryota; kingdom Metazoa; phylum Chordata; class Amphibia; order Anura; family Bombinatoridae; genus Bombina; species Bombina bombina. The sequence continues at coordinate 135,493,470 of NC_069499.1, read as the reverse complement.
GTGCACAAGCACGTACAACCAGCTCACCGCTGACTTAAGCAGCGCTGGTATTGGAGTGTGGTATGGAGCACAATTTTGCTCTACGCTCACTATTTGCCTAATAACGTTGGGTTGATAAAAACCTGTAAAACCAGTGCTGTAGGTAACTGAGCGGTGGGAATAACGTGCAAGTTAGTACCGCACCCCTCTTACAGCAAAACTCGTAATCTGGCCGAATGATTTTTTTTAAAAAAAATGTTTTTATTTTAATCAGATTTTTTTAATTTAAATAGGATTTTATATATAAAATGCTTTTTCAGGAAATAACTATCTAAAGATAATTTCTGTTTAACCCCTTAACGACCAAGGACGTGCCAGGCACGTCCTACAAAAAACAGTCATTAACGACCAAGGACGTGCCTGACACGTCCTCTGGGGTTTCAAGCGGTGGAAGCGATCCTTATCGCTTCCAGCCGCTTTCAGGGTATTGCAGCGATGCCTCAAGTTAACAATTTTTTTTATTTGATCGCATTTGGCGGTGAAATGGTGGCATGAAATATACCAAAATGGGCCTAGAGCAAAACTTTGGGTTGTATACTAAAAAAAATGTATACATGTGAAAGGTTATTCAGGGATTCCTGACAGATATCAGTGTTACAATATAACTTGAAAAATTTTGAAAAAAATGTTTTGGAAATAGCAAAGTGCTTTTTCTACTTATTGCCCTATAACTTGCAAAAAAAGTACAGAACATGTAAACATTAGCGGCTAGATTTAGAGTTTTGTCTGTAAAGACCCGCGTAGCTAACGCTGCTTTTTATCCCAGCGCACCCTTTAAACAACGCTGGTATTGAGAGTTGTCTGAGGGGCTGCGTTAGGCTCAGAAAAGGGAGCGTTGAGCCTAATTTAGCTCCACTTCAGCCCTCAATACCAGCGTTGCTTACGGTAGCGGTAAGCTGGCTAAACGTGCTCGTGCACGATATCCCCATAGGAAACAATGGGGCAGTTTGGGCTGAAAAAACACCTGCAAAAAAGCAGCGTTCAGCTCCTAACGAAGCCCCATTGTTTCCTATGGGGAAACACTCTCTAAGTCTGCACCTAACACCCTAACATGAACCCAGAGTCTAAACACCCCTAACCTTACACTTATTAACCCCTAATCTGCTGCCCCCGCTATTGTTGACACCTGCTGTATATTATTAACCCCCAATCTTCATCCATCCGGAGCGGAGCCATCTTCAAAGGAGCCGACGCGGAGCCATCCTCTTCAACCGACGACTTCCCGACGAATGAAGGTTCCTTTAAGGGACGTCATCCAAGATGGCGTCCCTTCAATTCCGATTGGCTGATAGGATTCTATCAGCCAATCGGAATTAAGGTAGAAAAAATCTGATTGGCTGATGCAATCAGACAATCAGATTGAAGTTCAATCCGATTGGCTGAACCAATCAGCCAATCGTATTGAGCTCACATTCTATTGGCCGATCGGAACAGCCAATAGAATGCAAGCTCAATACGATTGGCTGATTGGTGAGGAAGTGAGCGTTAGACCCTTTCCTGGCTGACTCTAAATACCAGCGGGCTGCCAAAAGCAGCGTTAGGACCCCTTAACGCTGCTTTTGACGGCTAATGCAGAACTCTAAATCTAGCCGTAGGTATTTCTAAACTCAGGACAGAATTTAGAAACTATTTAGCATGGGTGTTTTTTGGTGGTTGTAGATGTATAACAGATTTTGGGGTCAAAGTTATAAAAAGTGTTTTTTTTTCCATATTATCATCATATTTTATGAATATTTTTATAGTAAATTATATGATATGATGAAAATAATGGTATCTTCAGAAATTCAATTTAATGGCGAGAAAAACTGTATTTAATATGTGTGGGTACAATAAATGAGTAAGAGGAAAATTACAGCTAAACACAAATACCGCAGAAATGTAAAAATGGCCTGGTCACTAAGGGGTTAAGATACACTATAGTTTAAATGTCATTCATCCTGAAATATAGATTTTTTTAAAATTATATTGCAAGATGCTCTATATTAATGGCTATAATGTTTATTTCTTTAGGTAAATTAATTCCATTAATCCACACACAATGTCATGTTATCCCAGAGGTTTCTGTAACATTATTTTGGGAATTTTTTCTATATTGAAGATATTATCACATATCATTGTGTTTCACATAAAATGTGCGTAATTTTCTTGGTATCCTTTGTTGAAGGAGAACAATGCTTTACTGGGGTCTAGCTGAACACAATGGATACCAAGAGAACAAAGCAAATTAAATAAGAGAAGCAAATAAAATAAGAGAAGTAAATTGGAAAATTATGTAAAATTGCAAATCTAAATCATGAAAGATTAACTGTGACTTTACTATTCCTTTAACCACTTGACCCGATATAAAATGTATATGTACATCATGCAGTAAGAAGCCCATCGTAACATTTACATTGCAGCTTCAGGAAGCTACAGCAGCCTTGGCTGTAAAGTGACAGCCGAGAGCTGCTGTTTCTGAGCTGTAGGCATCTATCTTCAAATGGTAACGGAGCACAATTGGTTACAATATGAAGGCAGATCATTACTGAGAGTGACGCTGTGTGTCCCAAGACAAAAGGGATTACTTGAGAGACCATCCTGGAGTTCTATGATGATCTTCAAACTACTTTAGAAGTCATTTGCCCATCATCAGACGTTATCAGGCTTTAAAGTCATCAGCTAAGGTAAAAAATTCTGGGTGATGACTTCAGAATGATAACTTCACAAGCCAGTGAAGGACCCTAGAGTCATCTCATTTAAATATTTCGGCCTGTGGGTATACTTCAAGATGGCTTCTGACGACTAGTCTTAAGTCATCAATTACTTCAGAATCACTCCAGGAAAATCATCCTTTTTGTCTAGTGTCACTGTCTGTAATGATCAACTTCTTGTGCCAGCTGGAGGTGTGGGAGGGAAGGTGGTAGATGGGTGGGTGGCACAGAGGAGAAGGGGGGAAGGAGGTGGAGTTAATGGGAGGGGCCCTATGCTTCAGAATTATTTTTTTTAAGGGACAGGGAGGGATGGTAAGCCACAGCAAAAAGGGGAATTGGAAGGGGGTACTCAAATAATGATCATGTGGAGGCGGGAGGTAGGGGGCACCACTACATTACAGATAAAAACATTTTTTTGAAATAAATTAAAATAACCAAAAAAAAAACATAAACTGGATACTGGCAGACAGCAGCCAGTACCTTCGATGGCCGCCACTAGTAGGAGGGGGGAGGGTTAAAGAGCTGTTTTTAGAGGATGAGAGAGTTTGGAGGTTTGAGGAGGGATCACTACACTGTGAGGAAAATAGTAATAAAATGAAAAAAAATGAAAAACAGCCCTAAACTGCATACTCGCAGACCTTCTGCCAGTACCTAAGATGGTGATGATCAGTGGGAGGTGAAGGAGGGAAATGAGCTGTTTGGGAGGGATCAGTGAGTGGGAGGTGTCAGGTGGAAAGGTAGTCTCTACTCTGCATCAAAAATTAACCTTACAAGCTAATTGATTCACTGCCAAGAATTTCAAGTCAGGTATGCAGCTACAATTAGCGGCATTCCTTGCATGTCTGCTATTTCTGAACAATGGGATCCCAGAGAAGCTTTAATAAACATTTGTCATATGACTGCAGTAGTTGTGTGTAAGTCATTACGGTGAGAAATCCAAAGTTTGCGAAAAATGTAACAATTTTTTTTATATGATCATATCTGGCGGCCAAATAGTGGCATCAAATATATCAAAATGTGCCTAGATGGTAAGCCACAGCAAAAGGGGAATTGGAAGGGGGTACTACTTTAATATATATATATATATAGTTTTCATAGGTAAATCAGAGTAATAGCAAAAATGCTTTAGGCAAGTTTTATCTGAAATTCCCAGAAGTGAAGGGGCTATGCCATTGCTCCCCTGAAAATCTATGTACACAGAATCAACTTGTACTAAGTTTCAAGAAGCTCAATGAATAGAAGATTGGTTGGAGTGGAATAGATCTGCACAAGGACCTAAGTTTTAGTTTTAGTTAAATAAAACTATTTAAATTGTTATTATTAAGGTAATCATTATTTTTCTCCTTCCAATAAAGTAGCTAAAAAGTTTATCAAATATGAATGATTAACCTATTAAGGGCTAGATTACAAGTTGAGCACAAAATATTGCATCTGTGAAAATAATATTTGCGCTCAAATTAGTAATACCAGCGCACGAGAGTGTGCTTCCATAGGCTCCAATGGGAGCCTCAATCTCATGCCGTGAGACACGGTATGAGAACTAGCGCAGTGAAGAGGCTAAGTTGCGCAGCAATTTTAAATATATATGTATATGAATATATACATACAGTATATATTTATGTGTTAATATGTGTATATAAGCATATATATATATATATATATATATATTTACACGGAACACTCAGTTCCCATAGACAGCAATGTAAAGGTACTTTTCAGTGCCGTTTTTTTTCTAACACCCCATACCCGCCAACTTTAGTCCCCAAAATATGTATATAAGCAAATCTACATATATATTTACACGTAACACTCAGTTCCCATAGATGGCAATGTAAAGGCTAAGTGCATATTTTTTTTTTTATATTTTTTTAAATGCTACTTTAAAGAAAATGGAAACACTTTAGTTTGGGGGCAATTGGCAAGAGATTTTCTGAGTGCTAATTGCTACCACAAGCTAGTAATGGCTGGTTATTTATCTTGTGCCTGCAAATGGGCAAATTTGCCTGTTTGCGAGTGCGCAATAAATTTGCTCTCCACTAATAATCTATCCCTAAACTGGAAATAGTTCACCTTCCAATAATTTAATTAATTTCAATGATCTATCTATCCATATCTAATGATATACATGGTCTCATATAACTGGAAAAATAATGTGAAAGTTATTATTTTAAAAATGAAAACCATGATTTAAAATCGGTCTTACTTACTAGTGATTTAAATTGTGATTTAAATCAGGATTTAAATTAATTTGATTTAAATCAAATCCACCCTGATTCAGCGTGATCACAATAGTACATTTCGGCTGATGTTCGCACTTGCAAAAGGGTTTTTGGCTGCTCTAAAAAAAAAGTCCTACACATATGCAAAGTAGTGTGCGCTGAAGAGCCACCAAACTCCACAAACCGTCCCTCACAATAGGAAAGAGCAGGAAATAACGAGAAAAAATGTGGAGGAGCGCTTAAGCTAAAGTTGCATAGAAGAAAATAAACACATAAGAAGTAAATAATGAAAAAGTGGCTATGCCAATTTATTAAACTATAAATATAAAAGCAATAAAACTAATCATAAAAATTAATTACTCTAATACCGGACGTCTCGGATATACAATTAAAAATAAAATGAAGACTAAAAAATGTAGTTGCCACCACAGGAGAGAAAAAATAATAGTCTCTTATGAGAATAAACCACCAAGACTTAATGAGTCATAAAAGTCCCCAATAGTTAGTCACTAGTTGCGAGATCCCAGCATATTATGGTGACCGGGTATCTTTTCCCTTCCTCCTCCGGGCACCATTCCGAATCAATCGGCTTACAGGGCTCCCCACCTCCGTAGAGGCGCACACGTGACTAATGATGTCACAAGAAGTAGGCGCTGTCTCTGGTGTTGCAATCCTATTGGTCAGGACCGTCCTTGCAGCTGAAAAGATTTTACCAGCCGCTTGTAGTGAGGAAAAAAGTATCCGCTCTTTCGGGTGGGTTTTAGAGTAGGGGTGTGTGGGTGGTGGGTTGTAATGTTGGGGGGGGATATTGTATTGTTTTTTTTTTACAGGTAAAAGAGCTGATTACTTTGGGGCAATGCCCCGCAAAAAGCCCTTTTAAGGGCTGGTAAAAGAGCTGATTACTTTGTAATTTAGTTTAGGATAGGGAATTTTATTATTTTGGGGGGCTTTTTTATTTTATTAGGGGGCTTAGATTAGGTGTAATTAGATTAAAATTCTTGTAATATTTTTTTATTTTTTGTAATTTAGTGTTTGTTTGTTTTTGTAATATAGTTTAGTTTATTTAATTGTATTTTATTTAAGATCATTGTATTTAATTTATTTAATTAATTTATTCATACTGTAGTGTTAGGTGTATTTGTAATTTAGGTTAGGATTTATTTTACAGGTAATTTTGTAATTACAGGTGGCCCTCGTTTTACAACGGTTCAATTTACACCGTTTCAGAATAACAACCTTTTTTTCCAGTCATGTGACTGCTATTGAAAAGCATTGAGAAGCAGTGCATTTATTAAAATAGACAGTAGATTGATCTATCCGCTTGTGTTGCAGCAAAGCCAAGCAAGCTGAAATTAATCAGTTTAACCAGACCTGCGCTATCGAGCAGATTTCAAAGGAACAAGATCTTTCTGTCTATAAATCAGTCCAGATTGGAATGCATAGAAAGAATGGTTTGCAGAAAAATGCAAGTGAAGTATGTGTTGTGTGATTATTTTATTAGGTTTATAATGCTGTTTAGCAAATGTTTTTGTTCATTTAACTTAGTTTAATTATGTATTCTGTGTTGTGTGATTATTTTATTAGGTTTATAATGCTGTTTAGCATTTAAAGTCTTCATTTCAAAGCTTTAAAAATAATGTATTAGGTGTTACTTATGACAATGTTGAGAGGGGCCTGGAACCTATCTCCCTGACTTCCCATTGACTTACATTGTAAACTGGGTTTCAATTAACAACGGTTTTGATTTACAACCATTCCTTCTAGAACCTAACCCTGGCGTAAACTGAGGGCTACCTGTATTTTAACTAGGTAGCTATTAAATAGTTATTAACTATTTAATAGCTATTGTACCTAGTTAAAATAAATACAAAGTTGCCAGTAAAATAAATATAAATCCTAAAATAGCTAAAATGTAATTATTAATTATATTGTAGCTATCTTAGGGTTTACTTTATAGGTAAGTGTTTAGTTTTAAATAGGAATTATTTAGTTAATTATAGGAATATTTATTTAGATTAATTTAAATAATATTTAAGTTGGGGGGGGTGTTAGGGTTAGGGTTAGACTTAGGTTTTGCGGTTAATTCATTTAATATAGTGGCGGCGGTGTTGGGGGGGTAGATTAGGGGTTAATCAATGTACTGTAGGTGGCGGCGGTGTAGGGGGGGCAGGATAGGGGTTAATAAATGTAATGTAGGTGGCGGAGGGCTCCGGGTGCGGCGGATTAGGGGTTAAACAATTAATTTATTTGCGGCGGGGTCCGGGATCGGCAGGATAGGGGTTAATAACTTTATGTTGGTGGCGGCGGTATAGGGGGCGGCAGATTAGGGGTTAATAGGTATAATGTAGGTGGCAGCGGGGTCCGGGAGCGGCGGTTTAGGGGGTAATAAGTTTATTTAGGTGCGGTGGGGTGTTAGGTGCAGACACTTCCCATAGGAATCAATGGGAAATCAGGCAGCAGCGAACATGAGCTTTCGCTGCTGTCAGACTCCCATTGATACCTATGGGATCCGCCGCCTCCAGGGCGGTGGATTGAAAATCAGGTACGCTGGCCTGGAATAGTGGCGAGCGTACCTGGTAGGTATTTGATAACTACCAAAAGTAGTCAGATTGTGCCGAACTTGCGTTCGGAACATCTGTAGTGACGTAACCATCGATCTGTGTCAGACTGAGTCCGGCGGATCGTATGTTACGTCACTAGATTCTACTTTTGCCGGGCTGTAGGGCTTGATAACTACGGCGAATCAGCCTCGCCACAAATACGCTGCGGAATTCCAGCGTATTTGCGGTTGACGGCTTGATAACTAGAGGCCAGTGTGTTTTGCACATGCCCAGAATCAGTTTTAACATTCAAAAACTTTTTGAGGTACTCAGTAATAAGTCGATAAAGGGTTGCCCAGGGTTTATCAGGTCCTTTTAACTGTTGAACTCAACCTTTAATATTTGTCATTTATGATCAAGAATTTTGATTATGAAAAACAGGACTGGCACATATTAATATCATAGCATTATCTCACTGATTCACAATATTTATATTTACCTTACAACCCTGTATTAACACATACTATAAAAAGGAAATAATCTTCATAAGTGTATAAAAAGATAACAAATCAGTCCTGCATTAGACAGTAATATTTGTTTCAGACTGGAAAAGCAGACAGAAAAGACGAAGGACAAAAGTCAAGATTTGAAACTGTCCTGCAAAATGTGGGACAGTTAGGAACTCTAATTATTTCCCTGTCTCATACAGGTGTCGTGGTGATCGGGGGAAGATTATGGCTTGTGGTGTATGGTATAGGGATTGCAAAATGTGTACCAGATCCTATGCATTGCAGTGGATTGCAACTTATTTATATGTCTTCCGTATGCCATATCACACAATGAAAAATGCTGGTGCACATGAGGAGGTTGTCAGGACCAAAAAATGCCTCAGTATACCAACCAGCATCATATTTGAGTCTGCTGGCCCATGGCCTTAGGCTGGGGGGGGGGGGTCTGCCTTAGGGAAAAAAAACATAATCTAAAGAATTCCAAATATAAATTCTGGTGACACTTTTTTAAGAGACTATGGCCTAGATTTGGAGTTCGGTGTTTGCCGTGAAAACCAGCGTTAGAGGCTCCTAACGCGGGTTTCTTACGGACTCCGGTATTTAGAGTTCAGTTACCGACACTCAAAAAAAACCTAACGCTCAAATTTCTACCGACACCTCAGACCCAGTAGTAAACATATACCGACAAAAAAAAGATCCATGAATCAAATAACAAATATTACACAAACTACACTTACAGTCATACAAACACTACACTATGTTTATTTTTCATATTTAATAATTTTTCATCAAAATACAAAGGATTAAAGTTGCGAGATCTCGGGTGTTTGAAAAAAAACAACACAAATCCATTTTCCCATTGACTTACATTGACACACGGGAAAAGACCCTCATATACCTACATCTAACTAATAACATTATCACAAACATACACTCATCGATGCATACAAACAATATACACCACATGACATACACAAAATATTTATTTATTACAAAAAGAACACGATTTAGTTACTTTTTCACAAAAGCTCATGACGTCACTCACTTTACGATGAAAACCAGTCTTAGAAAAAAAAAAATGACCAATTTTTAGAGCCTCCATTGACTTCTATTGGGAAGACGTGCTCGTGCACGCGAAACCCTCATTTCCCTAACGTACGCAAATAGCGTAGACAGAAAAACTCCAAATACCAGTGCTAGAAAAGACATGATTTCATGCGTTAGACCCAGCTATGATAAATAGATCAAGAAATGACTATTTCCCTATGGTGGATTTATGGATTTTACTGTTTGAATATTCACAACACCATTAAATTCTTTCAGACTTTTATATTACATCAACTACAAATCAACATCACTAGTAACAACATTTTTGTTTTAAAAATATTACATTTAAACGGACACAAAAATAATGTCAACTTTTCAGGATTCACAAACACTACACAATGGGAAACAATTCTCATTTACCTTTATTATTGCATTTCAGTTATTCAACTCATATGCTTGCAGCAACAGCATATCTACATAGGCTTAACACATGATCACTCATGGATGCACATACATTACTTTTAACATTCACTCATACATGTGCATTCAAATGATGGGGGAAAAACACATTACATTCTCTAGAGGAATCACAAAACACAACATATGGATTTTACTGTACTTTTAACATCATGATTCCATCACCAGAAACCATTAGGAATTACGTACAACAAGAACATCAGTACACCAGATTACAGATGTCACTTTATGGGAAGGAACAACAATGCCAGACCGCTATATAGAAGTCAGCATATGTGGGACACAATCACAATATATATGTACATGTACATAACACGCATCACCCATCACGCAACCACAAAGCACACATTTAGATTTTATTCAGCACACAATAACAATGTAGTCAAATACAACAACACAATGAGGATTTCAGAACTACATAGGCAGGTTAATAATATCATGACGTCATTAGAAGATTCAACCATACACATCACAGATTCACGACTGTACCGCCCCTTTCGGAACTTTAACACTCAATACTACAATACAACATATACGTAAACAACAGTTTGGAACAGCATTATTAAGGCGATTTCAATGGGACAATTAATAAATATTGTCAGATCGCAAATCACTTATATATATAATACTACAGATGACAGCCGGAAGTTATTCAGTATTAGTGCCATTTGAATGGGACGCATACAATATTGACATCTCGGCAATCACTTATATATACAATACTACAGATGACAGCCGGAAGTTATTCAGTATTAGTGCGATTTTAAAGGGACGCATACAATATTGACATCTCGGCAATCACTTATATATATAATACTACAGATGACAGCCGGAAGTTATTCAGTATTAGTGCCATTTGAAAGGGACGCGTACAATATTGACATCTCGGCAATCACTTATATATACAATACTACAGGTGGCAGATGGGAATTTCGTAATTATTATTGCGATTTTAATGGGACGCGTACAATATTGACATCTCGGCAATCACTTATATATACAATACTACAGATGGCAGACGGGAATTTCGTAATTATTATTGCGATTTTAATGGGACGCGTACAATATTGACATCTCGGCAATCACTTATATATACAATACTACAGATGACAGCCGGAAGTTATTCAGTATTAGTGCGATTTGAAAGGGACGCATACAATATTGACATCTCAGCAATCACTTATATATACAATACTACAGATGGCAGCTGTTACTTTATCGTTTACAAACAATATTGCAGCAACATTGATCGATCACATTCGATGCACATTATACACAACTATGCACTTTCATTCATGTTAGCCTGGACGTGTGCTTTTTACTATAAGATCGCGTTTAAGAAATATTGATTACGCATATGAACAAACATTACAAACATGCACTGTATGTGTGATATTTGACACTTTCACATTGAGAATCATTGTTTGAAACTAACATTTCAGCAAACAACAAATAAACGCCCACTGTGAAAGCATTCGCGCCGCTCACATACAAACAGGTGAATACAATCAGCAATCATTACAAACTCACTACCATTGGACTAATTGTACTATAAATCCCCCAAACAACATGTCCAATGCATCACTTGTGATCCACATCAGATCAAGTGCTTACCTTGTTACGCTGTTTTGAAAGATGGATGACGATGACATGGTAGACGCTGCTGGTGCTGCTATTGGCGAACTAGCTGTTGGTCGAATCAGGAAGCCTCGGCGGCTCAGACTGAGACGAAGGGGTCATCTGGTTCGAGGTCCTCGTGTCTACAGGGTGAGACCCACCTTGGAAAACATGAGTGACTTTGAGGTTTTTGATAAGTATCGGCTCGATCGCGAACAGCTCATTGGCCTTTACGATCTTCTTAAACCTCATTTGGAGCCACGTATAAGAATAAGGACTGCTGTTCCCGCCATGAGTAGGATGCTAAGCTGTCTATACGTCCTGGCCTCCGGGAGTTTTCAATCCGGAGAACTGTACATGCATGGCCTGGCTCAAGGTACATTCTCTGGGGTGTTTGATAACTTTCTGGACGCCATGGTACGTATCAGTAAGCAATACATAGGATTCCCACAGAATGATGGTGATTGGAGGCGCCTGAAGCGGGAATTCTTTGATATTGCTCAAATGCCCAATGTCTTGGGAGCCATAGATTGTACCCACATTGCGCTGCGTGCTCCAATTGATGACTCGCCCTTCAGAAATCGCAAACATTTTCATAGCCTCAACGTGCAGTATGTTTGTGACGCACAGATGAGGATTATTCATGTGTGTGCGAATTTTGGAGGAGCTTGTCATGATGCCCGCATCCTCTCTCTGTAGTCCCTGTTGAGACAGTTTGAGGAAAGACAAATGCCCCCTGGTTATCTCGTTGGTGAGTATTTGTGCACAACATGGTTAATTATTTTGACAATTGCCACTGTAGTTTTAAAATGTTAGCGTAATGTTCAGCTATAGGATGCAATTTAACCATATATTTCCCCCCCGCTAATGTCTACTTTTAGTTCAATGCAGATATGTAGCATGTCTTACCTTAAATGCTTAGATAGAGAATGTAATGTAACCATGTAGTTAGCATTTTACACAAGGCTTGATTTAGGAGAAATACGCATATGTAGCATGTCTTAGCTGAAATGGGAAGATATTAGCTAATGCAATTTAACCATGTCATTGTCTCTTTCCGCAAATGTCTTTTAGTTCAATGCAGATATGTAGCATGTCTTACCTTAAATGCTCAGATAGAGAATGTAATGTAACCATGTAGTTAGCATTTTACACAAGGCTTGATTTAGGAGAAATACGCATATGTAGCATGTCTTAGCTGAAATGGGAAGATATTAGCTAATGCAATTTAACCATGTCATTGTCTCTTTCCGCAAATGTCTTTTAGTTCAATGCAGATATGTAGCATGTCTTACCTTAAATGCTCAGATAGAGAATGTAATGTAACCATGTAGTTAGCATTTTACACAAGGCTTGATTTAGGAGAAATACGCATATGTAGCATGTCTTAGCTGAAATGGGAAGATATTAGCTAATGCAATTTAACCATGTCATTGTCTCTTTCCGCAAATGTCTTTTAGTTCAATGCAGATATGTAGCATGTCTTACCTTAAATGCTCAGATAGAGAATGTAATGTAACCATGTAGTTAGCATTTTACACAAGGCTTGATTTAGGAGAAATACGCATATGTAGCATGTCTTAGCTGAAATGGGAAGATATTAGCTAATGCAATTTAACCATGTCATTGTCTCTTTCCGCAAATGTCTTTTAGTTCAATGCAGATATGTAGCATGTCTTACCTTAAATGCTCAGATAGAGAATGTAATGTAACCATGTAGTTAGCATTTTACACAAGGCTTGATTTAGGAGAAATACGCATATGTAGCATGTCAGCTGAAATGGGAAGATATTAGCTAATGCAATTTAACCATGTCATTGTCTCTTTCCGCAAATGTCTTTTAGTTCAATGCAGATATGTAGCATGTCTTACCTTAAATGCTCAGATAGAGAATGTAATGTAACCATGTAGTTAGCATTTTACACAAGGCTTGATTTAGGAGAAATACGCATATGTAGCATGTCTTAGCTGAAATGGGAAGATAGAGAATAATATTGAACTAGATATTTTAAAGTTAAAATAAAGATTTGTTAATGGATTATCGTGTACAAAACTTTTTATTGTACTACAAATAGTATTTTGAGGATTCTGTTGGAATTATGTTCTGTTCATAATTTATAGGTGATTCTGGGTACATGAGCCGGCCTTGGCTCATTACCCCCTTGCGTAGCCTGACTGATGTGTCTGAGGAGCACTACAATAGGGCTCATAAGAGAACCAGGGCGGTGGTTGAACGGATGTTCGGGCTCCTGAAGATGAGGTTCAGGTGCCTGGACAGGTCGGGAGGAGCCCTCTAGTACAACCCAAAGAAGGTGGCTAAGATCGTTGTAGCCTGTAGCGTCCTGCATAATATTGCACAGTGGGCTGGGATGCTGCAGGCCGTCCGGCCGGACAGAAACCTCCTCAGATATGAGGAGGATGATCCTGTTCTAGAGGGGCCATTCCGGGACGAGGGCCTCAATGTCAGAGCAGACATCATCAACCGCAACTTTAGACGGTAAAGAATAGAAGTTAGACTGGAGTATTATCAATAGATGTGAACTGTAGGGAAATGATAAGTAGAGAATTGTGCAAACATGTTAGGATTGTTCATCAAATGCTAAAAATGTGTTTCATTTATTAATATAGGTGATGCTCTGGCCATTGGGTCCTGTAGCGAGTCTTTGCCACCTGGTTTTTAAAGAGGACATCAGCTGGTAAGTATAAATGTCTGGACTGTTGCTGGCATGAATTGTACACAAATACATCATATGGCATACATTTTCTAAACTAGTATTTAGTTTACACATTACTTAAAATGTAAATACTCAGAAAGGGATCCTCTAGCATGACTATGGTTCAATGTCACACATTAGAGGTTTGTTCTGCTCAATATGACTCATCTTCACACTTGATAGAACATAACACAAGATGCTACACAGTAAGCTAGTGACAGAAATTTCTTATGAAATGGGGGGTTGGAGAGGGCTAGAGAAATGATTCACACACTTGTAGTAATTTTGAATAAACCTTTTATGCCATTAGGGAGCTGACTTAATTTAAAGACTGAAAGGGAAGAATTAGAAGCCTGACAGTGAAGATTGCCCAGACTGACAGTGGAAAAAGCCAAGATTGAAATTGAAGTATACCAATGGGATCATGTCTGGCATTATCTTTCAAATCTGCTGACCTTGAAAAGCATACAAAGACATGTTCACATGGTAAGTGCCAACTATTTAATAGAATAAGGCTGTTGAGGCATCCTATTGGAGACACTTAGATGATTTTATAATTTTTAGATGGTATTTCACAGTCCTCTATTTTTGAAATGATGAATAAGACACCTATTGAAGATCAACTTTTTACCCCTGAATTGACTTTCAAAGACCATGCATTATCCAGGTTGGTGTACCAATGCATGCTAGTTAAGAATCACAGGAAGAATGTTGAATATTAGTAGCTTCCATACATTAGTCATATTTAGTTCTTAATTAGATATTTAGGGATCACAATCAGACACTTAGATGAATTTCTAATTTTTAGATGGGATTTCAGTCCTCTATTTTTGAAATGATGAATAAGACACCTATTGAAGATCAACTTTTTACCCCTGAATTGACTTTCAAAGACCATGCATTATCCAGGTTGGTGTACCAATGCATGCTAGTTAAGAATCACAGGAAGAATGTTGAATATTAGTAGCTTCCATACATTAGTCATATTTAGTTCTTAATTAGATATTTAGGGATCACAATCAGACACTTAGATGAATTTCTAATTTTTAGATGGGATTTCAGTCCTCTATTTTTGAAATGATGAATAAGACACCTATTGAAGATCAACTGTTTACCCCTGAATTGACTTTCAAAGACCATGCATTATCCAGGTTGGTGTACCAATGCATGCTAGTTAATAATCACAGGAAGAATGTTGATTATTGGTAGCTTACATACATTAGTCATACATATTTCATCATTAGATATTTAAGGATCACAATCATAAAAAGGAATACATATTATAGTTGATATAGAGGTATTTGAATGGACATGAAATATGACATTTATGTTCAACATATATATTATTGAAATGTGATATACATTTTTATGTATAATTCGAAAATCATATTTTTTTTTTTAAATATAATTAATAAATATCTTTAAAAAATGTTGAACAAAGTTAGAGCATAGACACAAGATGATTGTAAATGTATTTTATGATTCTTTGACTACGTGTGTATTAACTTTTGTAAACATTTTTTTTACATTTCAGATTGGCATCTGATGACTTCCAGGAATATATTTTTATTTTTGGTTCAGAAACTATTAAATTTTAAAATGGTAATAATAAAAAGTTTAGTATTAAATACACTCTTTGGAACATATTATAATAAATATCCATATAATCTGTCAATAAAAATCAATTTGACTCCCATGACTGGTAGTTGTCTATTTGACAAGCACATGCATAAGATCAAATAATGCTTTAATTGTTGAAAATCCACTGATTCAGAGAATATTACATTAAACTATCTTTTTTAACATTCATTGGGGAGTGAGATCCATCGATGCTTTTCTTTTGAAATTCATTGGCCTAGATTTGGAGTTCGGCGGTAGCCGTCAAAACCAGCGTTAGAGGCTCCTAACGCTGGTTTTGGGCGCCCGCTGGTATTTGGAGTCAGTGATTAAAGGGTCTAACGCTCACTTTTCAGCCGCGACTTTTCCATACCGCAGATCCCCCTACGCCATTTGCGTAGCCTATCTTTTCAATGGGATCTTCCTAACGCCGGTATTTAGAGTCGTTTCTGCAGTGAGCGTTAGAGCTCTAACGACAAGATTCCAGCCGCCTGAAAATAGCAGGAGTTAAGAGCTTTCTGGCTAACGCCGGTTTATAAAGCTCTTAACTACTGTACCCTAAAGTACACTAACACCCATAAACTACCTATGTACCCCTAAACCGAGGTCCCCCCACATCGCCGCCACTCGATTAAAATTTTTAACCCCTAATCTGCCGACCGCCACCTACGTTATACTTATGTACCCCTAATCTGCTGCCCCTAACACCGCCGACCCCTGTATTATATCTATTAACCCCTAACTTGCCCCCCACAACGTCGCCGCAAGCTACTTAAAATAATTAACCCCTAATCTTCCGACCGCAAATCGCCGCCACCTACGTTATCCCTATGTACCCCTAATCTGCTACCCCTAACATCGCCGACCCCTATGTTATATTTATTAACCCCTAATCTGCCCCCCTCAACGTCGCCGACACCTACCTACACTTATTAACCCCTAATCTGCCGAGCGGACCTGAGCGCTACTATAATAAAGTTATTAACCCCTAATCCGCCTCACTAACCCTATCATAAATAGTATTAACCCCTAATCTGCCCTCCCTAACATCGCCGACACCTACCTTCAATTATTAACCCCTAATCTGCCGACCGGAGCTCACCGCTATTCTAATAAATGTATTAACCCCTAAAGCTAAGTCTAACCCTAACACTAACACCCCCCTAAGTTAAATATAATTTTTATCTAACGAAATAAATTAACTCTTATTAAATAAATGATTCCTATTTAAAGCTAAATACTTACCTGTAAAATAAATCCTAATATAGCTACAATATAAATTATAATTATATTATAGCTATTTTAGGATTAATATTTATTTTACAGGTAACTTTGTATTTATTTTAACCAGGTACAATAGCTATTAAATAGTTAAGAACTATTTAATAGTTACCTAGTTAAAATAATTACAAATTTACCTGTAAAATAAATCCTAACCTAAGATATAATTAAACCTAACACTACCCTATCAATAAAATAATTAAATAAACTACCTACAATTACCTACAATTAACCTAACACTACACTATCAATAAATTAATTAAACACAATTGCTACAAATAAATACAATTAAATAAACTATCTAAAGTACAAAAAATAAAAAAGAACTAAGTTACAGAAAATAATAAAATATTTACAAACATAAGAAAAATATTACAACAATTTTAAACTAATTACACCTACTCTAAGCCCCCTAATAAAATAACAAAGCCCCCCAAAATAAAAAATTCCCTACCCTATTCTAAAATACAAATATTACAAGCTCTTTTACCTTACCAGCCCTGAACAGGGCCCTTTGCGGGGCATGCCCCAAGAATTTCAGCTCTTTTGCCTGTAAAAAAAAACATACAATACCCCCCCCCCAACATTACAACCCACCACCCACATACCCCTAATCTAACCCAAACCCCCCTTAAATAAACCTAACACTAATCCCCTGAAGATCTTCCTACCTTGTCTTCACCATACCAGGTTCACCGATCCGTCCTGGCTCCAAGATCTTCATCCAACCCAAGCGGGGGTTGGCGATCCATAATCCGGTGCTCCAAAGTCTTCCTCCTATCCGGCAAGAAGAGGACATCCGGACCGGCAAACATCTTCTCCAAGCGGCATCTTCTATCTTCTTCCATCCGATGACGACCGGCTCCATCTTGAAGACCTCCAGCACGGATCCATCCTCTTCTTCCGACGACTAGACGACGAATGACGGTTCCTTTAAGGGACGTCATCCAAGATGGCGTCCCTCGAATTCCGATTGGCTGATAGGATTCTATCAGCCAATCGGAATTAAGGTAGGAATTTTCTGATTGGCTGATGGAATCAGCCAATCAGAATATAGTTCAATCCGATTGGCTGATCCAATCAGCCAATCAGATTGAGCTCGCATTCTATTGGCTGTTCCGATCAGCCAATAGAATGCGAGCTAGTCGTCGGAAGAAGAGGATGGATCCGCGCTGGAGGTCTTCAAGATGGAGCCGGTCGTCATCGGATGGAAGAAGATAGAAGATGCCGCTTGGAGAAGATGTTTGCCGGTCCGGATGTCCTCTTCTTGCTGGATAGGAGGAAGACTTTGGAGCACCGGATTATGGATCGCCAACCCCCGCTTGGGTTGGATGAAGATCTTGGAGCCAGGACGGATCGGTGAACCTGGTATGGTGAAGACAAGGTAGGAAGATCTTCAGGTGATTAGTGTTAGGTTTATTTAAGGGGGGTTTGGGTTAGATTAGGGGTATGTGGGTGGTGGGTTGTAATGTTGGGGGGGGGGTATTGTATGTTTTTTTTTACAGGCAAAAGAGCTGAAATTCTTGGGGCATGCCCCGCAAAGGGCCCTGTTCAGGGCTGGTAAGGTAAAAGAGCTTGTAATATTTGTATTTTAGAATAGGGTAGGGAATTTTTTATTTTGGGGGGCTTTGTTATTTTATTAGGGGGCTTAGAGTAGGTGTAATTAGTTTAAAATTGTTGTAATATTTTTCTTATGTTTGTAAATATTTTATTATTTTCTGTAACTTAGTTCTTTTTTATTTTTTGTACTTTAGATAGTTTATTTAATTGTATTTATTTGTAGCAATTGTGTTTAATTAATTTATTGATAGTGTAGTGTTAGGTTAATTGTAGGTAATTGTAGGTAGTTTATTTAATTATTTTATTGATAGGGTAGTGTTAGGTTTAATTATATCTTAGGTTAGGATTTATTTTACAGGTAAATTTGTTATTATTTTAACTAGGTAACTATTAAATAGTTCTTAACTATTTAATAGCTATTGTACCTGGTTAAAATAATTACAAAGTTGCCTGTAAAATAAATATTAATCCTAAAATAGCTATAATATAATTATAATTTATATTGTAGCTATATTAGGATTTATTTTACAGGTAAGTATTTAGCTTTAAATAGGAATCATTTATTTAATAAGAGTTAATTTATTTCGTTAGATAAAAATTATATTTAACTTAGGGGGGTGTTAGTGTTAGGGTTAGACTTAGCTTTAGGGGTTAATACATTTATTAGAATAGCGGTGAGCTCCGGTCGGCAGATTAGGGGTTAATAATTGAAGGTAGGTGTCGGCGATGTTAGGGAGGGCAGATTAGGGGTTAATACTATTTATGATAGGGTTAGTGAGGCGGATTAGGGGTTAATAACTTTATTATAGTAGCGCTCAGGTCCGCTCGGCAGATTAGGGGTTAATATGTGTAGGCAGGTGGAGGCGACGTTGTGGGGGGCAGATTAGGGGTTAATAAATATAACATAGGGGTCGGCGATGTTAGGGCAGCAGATTAGGGGTACATAGGGATAACGTAGGTGGCGGCGGTTTACGGAGCGGCAGATTAGGGGTTAAAAGTGTAATGCAGGGGTCAGCGATAGCGGGGGCGGCAGATTAGGGGTTAATAAGTGTAAGGTTAGGGGTGTTTAGACTCGGGGTACATGTTAGAGTGTTAGGTGCAGACGTAGGAAGTGTTTCCCCATAGCAAACAATGGGGCTGCGTTAGGAGCTGAACGCTGCTTTTTTGCAGGTGTTAGGTTTTTTTTCAGCTCAAACTGCCCCATTGTTTCCTATGGGAGAATCGTGCACGAGCACGTTTTTGATGCCGGCCGCGTCCGTAAGCAACTCTGGTATCGAGAGTTGCATTTGCGGTAAATATGCTCTACGCTCCTTTTTTGGAGCCTAACGCAGCATTTGTTTGAACTCTCGATACCAGAGTTAAATTTATGGTGCGGCCAGAAAAAAACCCGCGGAGCGTTAACAGCCCTTTTACCGCCGAACTCCAAATCTAGGCCTTAGATGTTAAAATAATTTCGGATATGTATTCAATTTCACAAAAATTATTTTTTTTCACTTTTAAGAAGGGGAAGTGGTTCAATTACATTAAAGTGACAGTGTTGTTGAATGTAAAATTAATTTTATAAGATCTTGTATCTTCCTTAGGTATCTCAAAACATTATTTGCTAAATTATTTTAATTTTTACATTTATAAATGGTAGGTCCTTTAACTTTATATTTTTCACAAGCTAGTTATTGGATGGCAGGTTAATCGATTTGATTTTCTAGTGGAGTCATTTAACTATAGTTAATAATATTATGTAGTTTTTAAAATCTTACCTCTTGGGTTAGACATCACATATCTATATATAATTTTCATTCCCCTTTAGTTTATTTTGACAATGTTAAATCAACATTACAAATGTTTTGGTCCTTAAAGGGACATTCACAAAGTATATTGTGTATTGATTTTTAAATAATTCATAAAATAATTTAAACATATTTAGAAAGTACTATAGAATTACATTCAGTCTTTAAATATACTTTGTAAAAAAAAAATCAATGCACATATCTTAGTCAATCACATAAGGTATCTATGTGCAACCAACAATCAGCATCAAAATAGCCTATGTAGATATGTATTTAATCCAAAAATATATATAATTACAATCTAATGATTGAATACCAAAACATATTAAGTTGTTCAAATATTATAATCTTATCCAAAATGCATACATAACATATAGCTTAATGTCCCTCTAAGCTGAAGACTCCGAA
The DNA here is from genome assembly GCF_027579735.1 of Bombina bombina. NCBI lineage: Eukaryota > Metazoa > Chordata > Amphibia > Anura > Bombinatoridae > Bombina > Bombina bombina. Next base: position 135,472,965 of record NC_069499.1, on the reverse strand, counting down.
ATACCTCCTTTACAATATATATTTCAGTCAGTGTGTAAAACAATCCAGAAGTTAATCTAAATTTTATTGACTCATATGTTATACTAATTTATCAAAAGGAAGGTGCCTAGGTTTCTGATATTTCAAGCATTATTGTGAAAAGTTTATTTAAAGGGACATGAACTAAAAATATACTTAAAGGGAGACAGTTAAAAAATTAATGATTTATACATTCTGAATGAGTATTCTATTTTAAGCAACTTTAAAAATTGTCTCATATTATGAATGCTCCTTGTGATGTTGCTATCATTACTTTAAAAATAAGGCATTAAATAGATAATTTATTAGCTTCAGTACTCTGGACTGAACTTGGTTTTTTGTGGTGGATTAATTTATCCAACAATCATCAAGGACAACCCAGGTTTTTGAAACAATTGTCCATAATCTCAAATATCATTATTGATTTGCAAAGAAAGATAACAAGATAATTGTTAACATTTGAGAATCGGATTAAATTATAACGTTGATTAACATTTCATGCTCAATCTGAATCACCAACGCTAAATTTGTTTGGACAGTGTCCCTTTAAGAAATTTAAAGAGTGTATTTACTTCTCTTCTTATCTTGACATACTTTGCTTGAAAAGCATATCGAGATAGGCTCAGTAGATGAAGATTGGTGGATGCACAGAGATGCCTTGTGTGATTGTCTCAACCATGTGCATTTAAATTTCTTCTGTTGAGGATATCTAAATACTAATATAAATTGATTTACATTTTAAAGTCTAAACAATTTTCTATCTCTACAGATCATTTGATACAATTGTTTGTTTGTAATGTCTATTTAAAAATAAAGACGCCATTGCACAATAACATATATGAGCACTTCAGACAAATACAAGCTCGAGGTTTATTTACTAATAACAAACAAACCTGTAGTTTAACATTTATAAACAGATTATCCAAGTTACTGACCTTATAACCTGAATTTGAACATTCAGAAATATTGCGTGGGAAACGCATCTTGAAACACCAGATTAGCATCTTTAAACATTAAAGTCTAATGTCACGCAATAGCACACAATCAATGTGCATTATGAAATACATTTAATAGAGCAATATCAATACTTCACAATAAGTCAATAAATGGATTTTATGAACAATAAAGACATACAATATTAAATGTGTATTTGTATTAAAGAAACAGACCGTTATTAAACCGAGAAATGTCTACAACATTAATAATGTGACAGTATTAGATGTTAAATAGAATTTAATCATTAATATTTAACGGATCACGGATATTAAATCTGCGTCACACATATCCGCATGACAGGCCCATGAGTTACAAATAAGTCTACATGAAAAATGAAGTTACAGCACCACCATGAGGTATGTGTAAGGAAGTTACTAAGATATGAAACATTAAGGAACGGCCAATCAGAGTTCATCACACAAACACAACTTGAGTCAGGATGGTCTCACAGACATTCTAACAATATTTCAAACTTTTATCCAATCAGATGTACAGATAACTTGTCCCATGGTGCATCTCATGTTTACTTCACCATATAAAAGTCCATTACACGTTGCCATCTTTGTCAGTTCTCTAATGCCTGCAGGCAGTATATATATTTATATATTTATATATTATCAAACCGAGCAGGCATGTCAGCTCCCAGGTTCACCAAGGAGGAGAGCGCTGCACTGGTCCACGCCGTCAAGGACTTTTATCCCCAGCTGTTTGGGAACAAGAGGAGGTTGACAGATGCGCCTGTTAAGAAGGCCCTCTGGGAGTCTATCACCAATGCGGTTAGATTGGTGTGTGACGTCCAGAGGACCCAGGATCAGATCATTAGGAGATTCGGAGATATGAGGTTGCGGTTAACCAAAAAAGTCAACCTCATAAGGGACTGGGTACAAGCCCGTAAAAGAGGTGGCAAAAGAGAGGCCCCGCGGAAACTGTACCTACTCCCTTATGAGGTGACTTTATGCGAGCTCCTCAATCTCCGGGTCCCCAAAAGATTCAGATCCTCGCCATCCTCGGCCTCCTCTTCTTCCCTCCCAGCTGCGGGATCTGAAAGTCCTGTCGCGGGGGCCAGGGTAGCTGCTTCTCCGTCCGGTGGCCTGGGAGGAGATGGAGAATCTGAACCAGGTAATTATCCAACTTCATATAATATCTTATTATTTTTTTTTAATCAATAAATGTGTATATAGTCAGATACTAAACCTATACAGATCTCACAACATACACTACATATGATGTTTAGATATCTGATTTTAGATTAGTGACACATGAAATAGGAATGATGTGTCTTGCGCTCTACAGAATATGCGTCACAGAGTGAAAATGGAATTGCGCATACACGTTAACATGGCTTTGCTGTAAGTGGCATTGCTTTATACATGTTGGTCAAATGACGGATGCGTAATTCCGCTTTGAATCATTGCGCAATGATCGCGAAAATGGAATTGTGCATACACGTTAACATGGCTTTGCTGAAAGTGGCATTTCTTTATACATGTTGGTCAAATGACGGATGCGTAATTCCGCTTTGAATCATTGCGCAATGATCGCGAAAATGGAATTGCGCATACACGTTAACATGGCTTTGCTGTAAGTGGCATTGCTTTATACATGTTGGTCAAATGACGGATGCGTAATTCCGCTTTGAATCATTGCGCAATGATCGCGAAAATGGAATTGCGCATACACGTTAACATGGCTTTGCTGTAAGTGGCATTGCTTTATACATGTTGTTCAAAATGAAATGTGAATTATTATATATGTGAAGAATACAGTATTCTTATTTTCAATATTATACATAATAAAAAAAGAAGAATCCAAATAAATTATAACATATGCACATCAATTGATGAGAATGAAATAACACCAAAAAATAATTAAAGCTACAGTAAACAACACAACTGATTGAAAATAAGAGTACAGGATATATTTATCATGAATTGAATTGAGGAAACAATTAACTCATGGGACTACCAAAGGATTAATAGTTTTAAATTGATTTGCTAATAATGTAAAGATTTTAAACATGGCATGATTTGTATTAATGATATGCAATCCTCATTTAATATATTACAGATATGGATGTTGCTGCTTGATCCTTAAGGCAGGGCTTGTCACAGTATGGTATGTCTCATTTTAATTGACATTTGTCTTAGAAACATGGACAGAACATTACATACTAAATCCACATTGTTCAATATTTATATGTAATGTCCCTTTAATAGATGAAAATTAAATAATTCTTCGGATATCCTTAAATAACATATTAGATTTGAATTGCATGCTCAATCCTATTCATTACATCAACATATGGAGTAGAGAATTCATTAACACCAACATTGTCAAATCAATATAATTTTATATTAAAGGGATACTGATCTACAATTATTAATGTTGTCATTCAGATAGAGTATGCAATATTAATAAACATTTAAATATAATACTATCATCATATGTGAAATATTCTATTGCTAAATGTATTTTAAAATCAAGAATGTACGTTTATCTGCATCTCAATTTTGGTTGAACAACCTGGGTTTTTATTGATGATTGGTGGATACCTTCAACAAACAATATTTATTGAATACAATATTGATTATCTGCCTTTAAGATTAAAATGTAGCAACATTCAAATTATAATAGGAGTCAATGTTAAATCATTTTGAACAGTTTGAACAGAGAAATCAATGATTTAAATTAATCATGTCAGTGTCCCTTTAATAAACAATAGATACATTCTTTGGATGAAACAATATTGATATATAATTCACATATTCACTGTTGGAGTTACTTTATAGATATCAGCATACTCTAACAGCACCATGATTACATATTTGTACTAATCAATTTGGTTTTGTATTGTGATAAATATGTGTTGTGTCCTAAACAAGATTACTGTACATTGCACAAATGGCTCGATGTGCCACATGTGTTTGTTTAGATTTGTCAACAGCTGCTCTTCAAAATGTGGTTTGTGTGTATTCTTTTAAGAACATTGATCAATGGGTATGTTTAGATATGCAATAGCATCGTATGAGATGAGTTTGATGTCTAATATAGTCTGAAATTAAACATATGTTCAATACATCATTTTTAACAGAATCCCCTTGATTCAATCAAGCATTTTCTGGTTTAATGACTGCTCTATTCTTCACATTTTCAAGTTGATTAATCTTAAAATTCGATACAGATGTGATTTAGTGATATCCCAAATGTGTTTCCTAATATATATCTATATCATTCATAGAGAGAGTTGGTGTGGTGAGCCCACAGGAATCCAGCAGTGACATAGAGCCGCCTTTGCGGTCTCCTGTTAAGTCCATTGACTCATTTATATGTCATTGAAGGTGTATTGGTAATCAATATTATGAGCATGATTCTGATGAAGCATAACATTTGAAACAAACATATAATTTTCTCTTCTGATTATATATTAATTTTCTTTTAATATTGAAAGATTAATAATTAAAACTTTATTAGTCTACACATTTGTTATTCAGAAGATGTATAGCATATGTTTGTTTCCATGTTCATTTTTGACAACAGTCATCAAGTGATACACACATGAGAAATCTTAAATGTTCTATGTACTATGCTTTTATGATTTTTAAATTAATACAAACAATACATCGAAAATATGAATCATTGAGAATAACAAATCTAATGTAATTTGTATGCTCCATCAAAATGATGTAAATCATAACTTTGGGTGTGTATATCTTTAATGCAACATTGATGTGTGTCTTTGAACAACAGTAACATATGTTATAATATCTGTTCTTAACGTGTACACAACATGTTATGTTTTACAGAGATTGATTTAACATATGTGATGGAGGAGGAAGAGGCTGCCTTGGAGTCTAATGGTATGTGAAATATATCTATCATGTTTCCAACATGTTGCTTTATTTGAAATCATTTCATTGAAGACATTCAAAGTCTACAGCTTTTGCACTTTAAAAAGGAATATTATTTGTCTGTTCAAATACACTACTGCCCCCTTTCTATATCAGGCAGCATGAAATTTTTTTTTTTTTTAAATGTATAATTCATGCCATCATTATGTCACATGCATATTCCAGGCCAAAACACAATAATAATGTTATAATTGTACAGACAGTAATTGATATTCATCTGAGTGCCTATATGCATACCATATCCTCATTTCATAATTGTTTAGAAATTCAAACACACTTCAAAGTATATTGAAAACATAATCAATTTGAAATGCGTTGATTTGATTTCATGATGTATGAGATGTTAATATATATTTATTAAATTTTCAGATGGATCCACCACTTCTGGTCATCTGGTTTCCGCCCCTGCCCAGTCCCCTGACCAGTCACAGACCCCTGCCCATGCCCAGACCCCTGCCCATGCCCAGACCCATGCCCAGACCCAGACCCCTGCCCAGACCACTGCCCATGCCCAGACTCCTGCCCATGCCCAGACCCCTGCCGGCCCTTCCCATTTATCATTTCCTGCCCCTCCCAAAAAACGCCCCTACAACCCCCTTCGCCGCTCTCCCCGTATTATGGCCCGTACAGCTGCCCAGACCCCAACTCCCCACTCCCCAGCTGTACGGCCTACCCCGGAGCATCAGCTCATCCCTCCCCAAAATAAAATAATTGTGGACATCATTTCTTTATTGTTGGATGAATGTATCCATCAACCAGCAGGGACAAACAAAGTTGATAAACAAATATGGCCTGCCCTAAAAACCGACATTCTTGCATTCAAAATCTAGCTATAGAATTCAAACATTTAAAGAATATGTGTAATTTTTAAATATTTGTAATGTCATGCTCTATCTGAATCAGTCAATTAAATATTTAGGTTCAGTGTCCCTTTAATTGGATATCACTACATATACCAATCACCACTACTTGGATCCAACAATTAATGTACAAATGTTTATACATTATCTCTTGTCTAACCCAGTGGGAATGTAATTTCTTCAGGTTGCTATGTTTACACAGCTTGTCCTCAATGCCAAAATGTTTAAGGATAGGTGTGCCTACCACAGTATAATTAAAATATTTAAATTGCTAATGTAAGTACAATGTAAATCCTTTAACAAGATTTTATACACTCAAGCTGTATAAGTGGATCATCTAAAACCAATTAAAGGGGACAACATGTTTGAGTAAACTGTCCCTTTAATGATTTCGGTCTGTCTGAATAACATAATTCATGTGTAAAGAATAAATTTAAACTAATTGATGTAAAGAATGATTTGTCTTTATGATGACAATGTATCTTTTCTATTTTTTTCGTCTGTTGTGTAATTATCATTAATATTTAATTTATTCTTTATTTTAGGCTGTGACTCAGCATGGCTCATGCTAGAAGGTATAGCAAGAGTAGAGCAGGCCGTGTTGAGGAACGCAGCTGTCCTGAGAGGGATGAACGACACCATGCAGGCCCAGCTCCGGGTTCAGGACTTGACTCTGCGTGAAATTATGCGATTAAGTTCAAGGCCTGAATCTGGAGCTGGACATGCACAGGACAATGAAGAGGATGACCAGTAAGTGGAGGATCTGGAGATGCTCCAAGGTGGCAGATAAGAATCCTCCGTCCACATGTTGATGTTTTTTTTTATTGTTGCCATTTGGCCTTTTTAAAAGTGTATTGTTGTGCCTGTTGCACTCTTTTACCTTGTCATATGTCTCCAATGGGGCTATGGTGGCCCTTGGCAACTCTCTTCATGGACTGTGATGCACTCTTTTACCTTGTCATATGTCTCCAATGGGGCTATGGTGGCCCTTGGCAACTCTCTTCATGGACTGTGATGCACTGTGTTACCTTGTCATATGTCTCCAATGGGGCTATGGTGGCCCTTGGCAACTCTCTTCATGGACTGTGATGCACTGTGTTACCTTGTCATATGTCTCCAATGGGGCTATGGTGGCCCTTGGCAACTCTCTTCATGGACTGTGATGCACTGTGTTACCTTGTCATATGTCTCCAATGGGGCTATGGTGGCCCTTGGCAACTCTCTTCATGGACTGTGATGCACTGTGTTACCTTGTCATATGTCTCCAATGGGGCTATGGTGGCCCTTGGCAACTCTCTTCATGGACTGTGATGCACTCTTTTACCTTGTCATATGTCTCCAATGGGGCTATGGTGGCCCTTGGCAACTCTCTTCATGGACTGTGATGCACTGTGTTACCTTGTCATATGTCTCCAATGGGGCTATGGTGGCCCTTGGCAACTCTCTTCATGGACTGTGATGCACTGTGTTACCTTGTCATATGTCTCCAATGGGGCTATGGTGGCCCTTGGCAACTCTCTTCATGGACTGTGATGCACTGTGTTACCTTGTCATATGTCTCCAATGGGGCTATGGTGGCCCTTGGCAACTCTCTTCATGGACTGTGATGCACTGTGTTACCTTGTCATATGTCTCCAATGGGGCTATGGTGGCCCTTGGCAACTCTCTTCATGGACTGTGATGCACTCTTTTACCTTGTCATATGTCTCCAATGGGGCTATGGTGGCCCTTGGCAACTCTGTTCATGGACTGTGATGCACTGTGTTACCTTGTCATATGTCTCCAATGGGGCTATGGTGGCCCTTGGCAACTCTCTTCATGGACTGTGATGCACTCTTTTACCTTGTCATATGTCTCCAATGGGGCTATGGTGGCCCTTGGCAACTCTCTTCATGGACTGTGATGCACTGTGTTACCTTGTCATATGTCTCCAATGGGGCTATGGTGGCCCTTGGCAACTCTCTTCATGGACTGTGATGCACTGTGTTACCTTGTCATATGTCTCCAATGGGGCTATGGTGGCCCTTGGCAACTCTCTTCATGGACTGTGATGCACTCTTTTACCTTGTCATATGTCTCCAATGGGGCTATGGTGGCCCTTGGCAACTCTCTTCATGGACTGTGATGCACTGTGTTACCTTGTCATATGTCTCCAATGGGGCTATGGTGGCCCTTGGCAACTCTCTTCATGGACTGTGATGCACTGTGTTACCTTGTCATATGTCTCCAATGGGGCTATGGTGGCCCTTGGCAACTCTCTTCATGGACTGTGATGCACTCTGTTACCTTGTCATATGTCTCCAATGGGGCTATGGTGGCCCTTGGCAACTCTCTTCATGGACTGTGATGCACTCTTTTACCTTGTCATATGTCTCCAATGGGGCTATGGTGGCCCTTGGCAACTCTCTTCATGGACTGTGATGCACTCTTTTACCTTGTCATATGTCTCCAATGGGGCTATGGTGGCCCTTGGCAACTCTCTTCATGGACTGTGATGCACTGTGTTACCTTGTCATATGTCTCCAATGGGGCTATGGTGGCCCTTGGCAACTCTCTTCATGGACTGTGATGCACTCTTTTACCTTGTCATATGTCTCCAATGGGGCTATGGTGGCCCTTGGCAACTCTCTTCATGGACTGTGATGCACTCTTTTACCTTGTCATATGTCTCCAATGGGGCTATGGTGGCCCTTGGCAACTCTCTTCATGGACTGTGATGCACTGTGTTACCTTGTCATATGTCTCCAATGGGGCTATGGTGGCCCTTGGCAACTCTCTTCATGGACTGTGATGCACTGTGTTACCTTGTCATATGTCTCCAATGGGGCTATGGTGGCCCTTGGCAACTCTCTTCATGGACTGTGATGCACTCTGTTACCTTGTCATATGGCTCAAATATTCCTTATTTTTACAAGATTATTTCTAAACGTTGTTGATGTCTTTGTCCTCATTCTTCATGTTCTTTTTTTAAAGCTCTAGTTTATCTTGTTGATCCTTAAAGGGACCTACCAAAAATATTTTTTTATTAAAAATCATATATGTAAGACAATTGTAAATGACTTTAAGATTAACATCTCCAATGTAATCTTATTATTTGTCTTTATATATTTTTCTCTTAGCTTTATCATTGCATGATTATGATTAGCATAGTAATTTTTTTATATATGTATATATAGATTGTTATTTGTGTATATATGTATATTTCAATTTTCACATCCATGTGTGTATTTAGAAACTCTGCATGAATTGATGCACCTTTAACAAATGATCTGAGGATTGATACAATGATATAATCCCTGTAAAGTGTTCATTTTATTGAAATAGTATTGTCTATGTGTATCCTCTTTTTAAAAACAAAATAATGTCCCTTTAAGGGATGGTGAGCACAATTGTTAATGAATGTATTTCCATTTCTAAAGCGTTTTTGTCCTTTTTACATGAACAAGGACATATAATCTTATTAATAAACAATCTTATTGTAATGTTGACAGCACATGTATTTCATTTTCTATTCTATCTTATTGTAAAAGTGTAACCAAATAAATCTCTGTGTGTAATGCAAATATTTTAGATGATGAATATTTTTTAAAAAATATGTTAACAAAATAATTCTACTCCCATATATGGCTATAGGTAGGCTGACCATATTTAAACTTGAATAAATTACACGTTTAATCAATCCATGTATCATTATTGTTATTCCAAAACAATCAAAACATATCTTAAAACATCAATGGCATATGTATTTCTCATGTGTATCTTTTAAATGTTAAAAATATACACCATAGCTATAGTTCAAGGGACAGTCAAGTCCGAAAAGATGATTCATGATTTGGTGACATTCCTAGATAGCAATCTAGACACATACTAGTTCCTAAAATATAAATACGTTTTTTAGTGATATGCCAAGCTGTCAACTGAGTCCTTGTATTGGCTGCTGTTTTTCAGCTATCTCGGATGCGCCATGTTGCTTAAAACGTCACCTGCCAGGCTGTCCAATGATTCCTTGTATTGACTGACGTTCTTACGTGATCAAGAATGTGCCTTTTATTGGATGGCGTTTTGACGCGATCAAGGATGCGCCTTTTTTTTTGGGCGTTCTTACGTGATCAAGAATGTGCCTTTTATTGGATGGCATTCTTACGTGATCAAGGAAGCGCCATGTTAAGACGTCACATGCAAAGGTAAAAAAACGTATGATTGGATTACGTAGTCCCGCAATATTTGTTTGTGCACGTTAAACACGTTTGTGACTGCAGCCAATTTTAAAAACCTTGCGAATATGTATTATTTGCATCATGTTACATTGTTGACCCGTAGCTGATAAAGACCACCACATTCTCTTTTGCTGGATGTCTGGTTGAATAAACGAACGAAAGCAAAATGTTTTCATGCATATGATATTTCGAGGCAAGTGCAAATCTCTATAGTCCATGTTGTTTAATATGTTTGTCAACAATATGTTCCTTTTTCTGAAAAATGACTGTTGTTTTTAATGTTAAAGATATCTAATTAATAAATATGCGCTATTGTGTTAGAATAAAGTAATCAATATGCATTTAGCTTTATCATATGCTAAATATATGATGCCGACTTCTTCTAAATGTAATTTCGTTGTATATTTTATTAAAGGTTCATTAGACACTCACATTATAAATCAAAACTTTTTATTTTGTCTCTAGTTAGATAGTCCATTGTTTAACAAATACACGTTTCATTTTGCTTCTGTTCAAAGAAAATGTAATTAATTTTCAGACTCCTCGCCCAGCCTCTGAGTTTCATGTGAGTACCATCTCCAGCTTTCTCCTGTTTGTGTAAAGGGTCTTTTCATATGTTAATGATGGGGTATTGTCTTGTTTTACGGTTGTAATGGGGGTTCATCTATATTTTCAATAGAACTAACCCGATTTTCTTTGAAAGTGTTTGAAGCTTTGTAATATTGATATCAGTATATGTTAATCTTGTTGTTTGTAGTAGTGTCTATTACATACAGTTCTGTTAAAAATATAGTATACTGTCCCTTTAATGCAAATGTTGATTTTTGTATCATGTATGAGTTCCACATTGTTTAATCTTCAAATATATTATTGTTAGCATATTTACACCCCCCACTCCTAAAAGGACTTTAAACCATATTCATTGTTCAAACAAATGTCTTTCTAAAAAAAAATTAACACAATAATGTCTCTTTAAGAAAATATACTTTATTTAACACGTCAATATAAATCTGATTTCAATATTTAATTTTTGACCAAGTACATGTAGATATACCAACAAGCTTCAAATATGTGTTAGCATATGTAATTTTGTTAAAGGGACAGTTTAGAAAACAAATAATGTTTTGCATTATTATAAATGTCAATTTTGTAATATCAATGATATCAAAGGTTTCTCACCAATTAATCATTTGTCTTTGTTTATTTAAATTTGCTAGCTAAACCTATGAGGTTCGTGTGCTCATTTCTTCGAGCTTGAAGAGTGCATGTAATCATTATACAATTTGACCACTAGAGGGCATTTGGATAGCATTTGTATATGTAAAACCTTGTGCTCATACAGCATATTATTTACCATGTATTGATCATTGATATCTAAAAGGTTGTTATGTCAGAACAACAAATAAGTGGTCATTTTTCCTAGGCATAGATACAAGGTTAAGCACATAAGTCACACGTATTTCTCCATGTTTTGTTGTTTCCAACTTGATAATGCGTAATACAGTGTTTTCTTTGTAATCAATAATTTTCTGACTGTCCCTTTAAGCTGTGTTATTGGCATTCAAACAGTAATATGCCATCATGTATAATTGTAATGGTAATTTTGTTTGCGATTCGGGAAACAGTTTGGACATCACATCACAGAAACCAATCAATATCATGAACAAGGATAGGTATGTGATGATGTGGTTTTCACACACTTATAACCCACACTCTGCAAACAATCTTCCTCCATGGACCCGGTCCCATAGAAGTAGATTATATACAGAGTGTGGTCCACAAGTGTATGAAAACCACATCATCACATACCTATCCATTACACATTAAATAAAAAAAACATTAAAGATGAAAATAAATACTTACTTCCTCTTCCTTCCCCTCTTCCCACGGGGCTGAGGCTCTGGGAGGGGCAACTGCCGACTCCGAAGAGTTCTCCTTGGAGATGTTGTGGGAAGAGTGGAAGGAAGAGTACTGGGACGACCAAGGTGAGGAGGAGAAGATGGCTGAGGAGGAGAAGATGGCTGAGGAGGAGAAGATGGCTGAGGAGGAGAAGCTGGCTGAAGAGGAGGAGATGGCTGAAGAGGATGAGATGGCTGAAGAGGAGTAGATGACCCGGCAGGAGTAGATGGCCCGGCAGGAGTAGATGGGCCGGCAGGAGTAGATGGGCCGGCAGGAGGAGATGGCCCAGCAGCAGGAGGCCCAGCAGCAAGAGGCCCAGCAGCAGGAGGCCCAGCAGCAGTAGGCGGACCAGGAGGTAGACCAGCATACGCCTCCCTGAAAAAATTGAACATCTATCTTGGTGCAGATTAAAGATTCTGTTTTGGCCTTGTTCGATTCTATTGAGTATGTTTATTATTTGGTTTTGTCCTTCAATTATTTGATTTTGTCCATCAAGAATTCGAGTGCGGCCTTCGATATTTTGTATCCGGGAGTTACGCATCTGGTCTATGTAGTCCAGTAGAACCCGCACCTCCGCTATTTCCTCTTGTTGTGCTTGGCGGGGTACCCGTGCACGGCGGGGTGCCCGTGCACGGCGGGGTGCGGGTCCTTGAGGGTCCTCTGGTTCCGCGTGCTCCTCCTCTGCTTCCGGGGCCTCTTCATCAGCTTCCGTGCGCTCTTCGTCACGGGGGGCCTCTTCCCTCCGAAGTGGAAATTCCTCCCCACCACTCTCATCCCGGGGAGATAGATGAGGCTGTGTTTCTTGTGCTGCCTCCTCCCCAGACTCTGTATATTAAAAAAAAAAAAGAAAAATGTATATATTAGCATATTTGCAAATCAAGCTTTAAATGACTTAGCTTACGATACAATTACAAATGCAGAATCATTAATCCACTTTGAAATCTAACAAACAATCAATACGATTTCCGCTTTTTCAAAACCGTGTTTGTGATATCTCTGGTCAATCTGAATGTTTTCGCGTTTGTTTTCAGTCTGTTTAAATGCACACCTAACCTATAGCCTAGACAGTGATGTAACCGCAAAGTAATTGAATGCGTGTAAACAACGTTATAGCATTTTTCCCTTTGAGCCGCTTCTGTAAGATATTCCTGTATTTGTAATTTTATTTACATGTGCTTTTTACATTTTTTATAGTCTTTTATTACTGATGCTTTTTAACATGGTTCATTAAATAATCTTCTTTTATCTCTCTGTGAGTATATTTATCCCTTGGCCTCTTGTTGGCGCTGTATTCACTTCTTACTACTTGTGCATATTTTTTGGAGGTTGGTTAGGATCTCTGTTTGGATACAGCTTGGGGATTACCTTAGCGCTTGTACACACACCCTTTTTCATTATCTCATTCCAGAGCCTCCTCTTGTCAGTCGGGGTAGTCTTCTGGTGCTGCAGCCTCCTATACCTGGCCATATAGGCCTCTATGAGGGCCTCCTTCTCCTCCATCGAAAACCTTGCCTCCCTAGTCGCCTTGGCCTTCCCCTGTGACGATGCCCTCTGTTTCCCGGACTGTGAAGCCCTACTCTGTCCGCCACTGGGCCCAGCCACTTGTTCATCTTGAACCAAGTGGCTGGGTCCACCCACCGCTTCCACCCCCGCTTCCTGCCCCCCTTCCTGCCCTTCCTGCCCTGTTCCTCTCCCCCTCCCTCTCCTCCCCCCTCTACCTCTCCCCTGCCTGGCCTCCATCTGTTCCCTAAACTAAACCCCAAATAATAAAAAAAAAAGTGAGTGTGATGAAATGAAAGGGGGTCAAAATAAAGAACTAAAAAGACAAAAAAAGTGCTGAAAGTGTGAGAGGGATGTAAAAAAACAAAGAGGGTAAGGAGTATTTAAATAAACCAAAAGAAGAAGAAGACTAAAAGGAGGATATGTAAACTAAATGTAACTAGGGGATGGGTATGGGATGGGTATGGGGTATGGGATAAGAGTAAATGGGATGAAAGGGAATGGGACTACAGGGAATGGGGTATGGAGTGTAGTATGAGGGGGTAGGGGGTATGGAGTGTATGTAGTGTTATTGATAAGTGTATGTATGTATTGAATGTGTTTGCGTGTAAATGTATTACGTGTACAGAAAAATCACTCGCTCGCTAACTCACACTACTACTAATTCTCACTAACACACTACTACTAATTCTCACTAACAAACACTCCCACTAACTCTCACTAACTACCAGTAACTTACGCTCCCACTAACAACTCTCACTAACAACTCCCACTCCCACTAACTCACTCACGCTCCCACTAACAGACTCTCTCCCACTCCCACTAACTCCCACTAACTCACTCACGATAACACTAACAACTGACTCTCTCACGCTAACACTAACTCACTCACAATAATGCACCAACTCTCTAATCTTAAACCTCCAATCTCCAAAGACCCACCAGCAACACAGTCAAAGAAGCCCTGCTTGTGTGGTGCTTACATACCCTGTGTAAATGTTTAATGATGTACCAATTTCCGTTGTAAATTGTGTTCAGGTGTGCTTTATTAGCAATTAATATTAGTGCAATGTGTATTAGTTGTGTGAATTTGCACATGCTCATTTGGAGTTAGTATTTGTGGAATGTGTAGAATGCGATGATGTCATAGTGGTCGTTTTCTCTAACATTGTCCAATAGTATTCTTTTTAAATGTGAATTTGCGATGGTGTGTTATTAGTGAAGTGTTGTATATGTATGTTTGTCCTAATATATAGTGATATTGAATGCGATTATTTTTCTAGTGTATGTATATATTTTTTATTCCTTGTTGTTATTTTGCGATTTTCCACATCTTAAAGTATATGCGTATTCCCCGTATTAAATTGTATTTCAAATCCCCCCGTTTGTGAATGTGTAATGCTTGTGTGCTTTGTTGATTGATTGTTGTTGTGACATTTGCGGCGTGTTATTGTTGTGCATGATGTGGTATGCGTCATATGACCGAGCTGTTCGTATTCTCGCGAGATCGAGTGTTAGTTGAAAAAAGCTATTTTTTTGCTTTCCCATTGATCTCTATGGGAGACTGTCTTACGCGGGCAGTATTACGCGTGTGACATACACGCGTTAGGAGCATCGTTAGATGGTCTGTTTTGAACTCTAAATACCAGAGTCAAACAATGCCTTGCGTTAGACATAAAACACGCGTGGCGTTAGCAACCCATCTACCGCCGAACTCCAAATCTAGCCGTAAGTAAAGCAGGGAGCTTTATAGTTATTGAGATGAAACATGTAAAGATACAGCATAAAGAGGGCACAGTACAGCATAACTAATTGAATGACAAGCTGTAGCACATGATGGGGAAATAACACCAGAAGTCATACTGATAGGGTTAATATAATATGGCACCTTATGCTGACTCTATGCAAATATTTGCCTCTGGGTATTTGTTTAATGTGTACTGACTTATCAAGAGCCAGCAAAAAAAGTGTGAGATATGTTTAAATAGTAGTTTATTATGTAGTCACCAAGGAACATATTTGGAGATATTATCAAGACTCCTCTCTAGATTCCTTAGCATTTCCTCCTTAGACAGGTAGTACCAGTTATTTTAACTATTTCAGTTTAAGATTTTCTTTTTCCCTTTCCTTTCTTCTGTATCCTTCCTCTGCCTTTATACTCCCCCAGAAAGCCCTCCTCACTATTTCTGTCCTATCACTTCTATCTTCCTTTCCTCCTCTTTTGCTCTTATCTATTTCCCATCTCTTTCTACCCAACTGCACTTCCCCTTGTTTCTTCTCTCTCACCTCGGACTCTCTGCTCACGTCTTTATCATTCTCTTGTTATAAGTCAAGTGTTTGTAACCCTATCCTTGAGTACTTAGTCTTTGTTTGGAGAAGTGTTGCACCATATTGTACTTCCTCCTGCTGCACATACCAGCTCAAGGGCAAAATATGGAAATGTTTATCTGTTCATATAAGATCAAATATACTGCAAGTGTGTAGACCAGCTAAGTTAAATATGTTACTGAAATTAAACATTATTATATGTAAGCCCTTGCTCCTGCAATGTGTATATCTCTCTAACTAAGCCAGCTTCAAAGTGTTTGCTTACTGTGCTGCTAACACAATCCTACCTCAACCAGTCATAAAAAAACTCTGGTTTAGGAGCCCTGCTTCTCTAATTAACCAATTATGGAACAGATTACAAGTGGTGCGCTAACAGTTCCGAGCAAACGATATTGGGTTTATAGAGGCTTTTTGCACACATCGGATGTAGCGCTCGTATTGCAAGTTGAAAGTAAATGTGATCGCCTAAGCACAATTGAATTTAGCATGTGTCTGGGTGCAACCTCAGAGCTCTGTTTAACTGTTTTGCAAAACAAAAAAGGGTCACAAAACATATTAAAAGTATGTTAAAAAGTAGAGTTACACAGCGCATCGGGCCAGCTGTATAGTCACAGCCCGGCCCGACTGCGCCATAAGACTAAGTGCAGCTCGCTCCTGCTGTCAGACAGAGCAGGAGCGAGCTGCACTTAGTGTTATGATGCGGTCTGGCCGGGCTGTGACTATACAGCTGGCCCGATGCGCTGTGTGAATATAACAGACCCGCTCAGCAGAGTACAGAGAGCGGGTCTGTAAAACAGCGTGTTTTTTTTTAAAAATTAAAAGGGTACATTATTTTTAAGGTTTACTGTCACTTTAACCCTTGTGTCACCTCTCTACCTTCATAGCTAGCTTAAGACATTGTGCCCCATGTACAAAAGCAGCGTAAACTGCTCCGGAACCCCTTGCAGGACAGATTTTATACTTAGACAGATTGCAAACAATTAAATTGCTAAAATAGCTCAGGTCTTGCATGACATTAAATGGCTCACCTACAGTATATAGCTTCCCTCTTTCTATACCTTATTTACTTTCAGGTCCTTTTTTCTTATCCTATAATATAAAAGACCAAGTGTGTTTGTATGAAGCTGTCATGCGCAGCAGAGACAGCGCAAGGACAAACATACCTGGCCTTAGAGTCTACCTGATGTGCTGTCCACGGCATGACAACGGTTTGCGGGAGTAGGCGTGAGCAGGTGTGGCCGGGTGTGGTGGGGGCAGGGCCGGGCATGACGGGGCGGCCGCATGCTTGTAAGAGAGACAGATCAAATTGAGAGGAGGGAGAGAGAGATAAAGAAAGGGGGAGAGAGCAAAAGAGAGGGGAAAGAGCAAAAGAGAGCGAAGAGAGAACAAAAGAGAGGGGGGAAAGAGAGAGCAAAGAAGAGGGAGAGAGAGAGAGCAAAAGGGAGGAAGAGAGAGAGAGCAAAAGGGAGGGAGAGAGAAAAATAGAGGGGGAAAGAGAGAGCAAAGTAGAGAGAGAGAGAGAGAGCAAAAGGGAGGGAGAGAGAAAAATAGAGGGGGAAAGAGAGAGCAAAAGAGAGGGGGAGAGAGAGCAAAAGAGAGGGGGAGAGAGAGAGAGCAAAATAGAGAGGGGGAGAAAGAAAAAGAGAGGGAGAGAGAGAGAGTGCAAAAGAAAGGGGGAGAGAGCAAAAAGAGGGGGAGAGAGAGCCAAAGAGAGAGGGAGAGAGAGAACAAAAGAGAGGGGGGAGGGGGGAGAGAGAGAGGGAGGGGGGAGAGATAGAGAGAGGGGGGAGAGAGCAAAAGAGAGGGGGAGAGAGAGGGGGGGAGAGAGAGCAAAAGCGAAGGAGGGGGAGAGAGAGAGCGCAAAAGAGAGGGGGAGAGAGAGAACTAAAGAGAGGGGAGAGAGAGATCAAAAGAGAGGGGGGAGAGGAAGAGTGCAAAAGAGAGGGGGGAGAGAGAGAGCGCAAAAAAGAGGGGGGAGAGAGAGCGCAAAAGAGAGGGGGGAAATAGAGTGCAAAAGAGATGCAACAAGTGGGAGACTATTCATTTAACCCTTGTCACCTCTCTACCTTCATAGCTAGCTCGAGACATTGTGCCCCATTTACAAAAGCAGCATATACTTAGACAGATTGCAAACAATTACATTGCTAAAATAGCTCAGGCCTTGGATGACATTAAATGGCTCACCTACAGTATATAGCTTCCCTTTTTCTATACCTTATTGACTTTCAGGTCCTTTTTTCTTATCCTATAATATGAAAGACCAAGTGTGTTTTTCGGAAGCTGTCATGCGCAGTAGAGACAGTGCAAGGATAAGCACACCTGGCCTTAGAGTCTACCTGATCTGCTGTCCACGACATGACAATGGAGGGCGGGAGTGGGTGTGAGCGGGTGTGGCCGGGTGTGGTGGGGGCAGGGCCGGGCATGAGGGGGCGGGGGCGGGTGCGGCTTCGCGCTTGTGAGAGAGACAGATAAAATTGAGAGGAAGGAGAGAGAGAGAAAGAAAGGCGGAGAGAGCAAAAGAGAGGGGAGAGAGAGCAAAAGAGAGGGGAGAGAGAGCAAAAGAGAGGGGAGAGAGAGCAAAAGAGAGGAGAGAGAGAGCAAAAGAGAGGGGAGAGAGAGCAAAATAAAGGGGAAAGAGCAAAATATAGGAAAAAAGAGCAAAAGAGAGGGAAAAGAGCAAAAGAGAGAGCAAAAAAGAGGGGAGAGAGAGCAAAAAAGAGGGAGAGAGAGAGAGAGAGAGCAAAAGGGAGGGAGAGAGAGAAAAATAGAGGGGAAAAGAGAGAGAGCAAAATAAAGGGGAAAGAGCAAAAGAGAGGGAAAAGAGCAAAAGAGAGGGAAAAGAGCAAAAGAGAGGGAAAAGAGCAAAAGAGAGAGCAAAAAAGAGGGGAGAGAGAGCAAAAAAGAGGGGAGAGAGAGCAAAAGAGAGGGGGGAGAGAGAGCAAAAGAGAGGGGGGAGAGAGAGCAAAAGAGAGGGGGGAGAGAGAGCAAAAGAGAGGGGGAGAGAGAGCAAAAGAGAGGGGGGAGAGCAAAAGAGAGGGGGGAGAGAGCGCAAAAGAAAGGGGGGGAGAGAGCAAAAAAGAGGGGGAAGAGAGAGAGGGGGAGAGAGAGAGGGGGGGGGAGAGAGAGAAAGAGGGGGGAGAGAGAGAGAGAGAGAGAGAGAGGGGGGAGAGAGAGAGGGGGGAGAGAGAGAGAGGGGGAGAGAGAGAGAGGGGAGAGAGAAAAATAGAGGGGGAAAGAGAGAGAGCAAAAGAGAGGGGGGAGAGAGAGCAAAAGAGAGGGGGGAGAGAGAGCAAAAGAGAGGGGGGAGAGAGAGCAAAAGAGAGGGGGGAGAGAGAGCAAAAGAGAGGGGGGAGAGAGAGCAAAAGAGAGGGGGAGAGAGAGCAAAAGAGAGGGGGAGAGCAAAAGAGAGGGGGGAGAGAGCGCAAAAGAAAGGGGGGGAGAGAGCAAAAAAGAGGGGGGAAGAGAGAGAGGGGGAGAGAGAGAGGGGGGGGGGAGAGAGAGAAAGAGGGGGAGAGAGAGAGAGAGAGAGAGAGGGGGAGAGAGAGAGGGGGGAGAGAGAGAGAGGGGGAGAGAGAGAGAGGGGGGGAGAGAGATAGAGGGGGAGAGAGAGAGAGGGGGGAGAGAGAGAGAGGACGGGGGGAGGGAGAGAGAGGGAGGGAGAGAGAGGGAGGGAGAGAGAGGGAGGGAGAGAGAGAGAGGGGGGGAAAGAGAGAGAGAGGGAGAGATAGAGAGCAAAAGAGAGAGGGAGAGAGAGAGCAAAAGAGGGGGAGAGAGAGAGCGAAAGAGAGAGGGAGAGAGAGAGAGCAAAAGAGGGGGAGAGAGAGAGCAAGAGAGAGGGGGGGGGAGAGTGAGAGAGGGAGAGAGAGAGAGAGGGGAGAGAGCAAAAGAGAGAGGGAGAGAGCAAGAGAGAGAGAGGGAAGGGGGAGAGATAGAGAGAGAGACGGGGGGAGAGAGCAAGAGAGAGGGGGGGAGAGAGAGAGCAAAAGAGAGGGGGGAGATAGAGAGAGAGCAAAATAGAGGGGGGGGTAGAGCGCAAAAGAGAGGGGGGAGAGAGAGCGCAAAAGAGAGGGGGGAGAGAGAGCGCAAAAGAGAGGGGGCAGAGAGAGCGCAAAAGAGAGGGGGGGAGAGAGAGCACAAAAGAGAGGGGGAGAGAGAGCACAAAAGAGAGGGGGGAGAAAGAGCACAAAAAGAGAGGGGGGAGAGAGAGCACAAAAAGAGAGGGGGGAGAGAGAGTGCAAAAGAGAGGGGTGAGAGAGAGAGTGCAAAAGAGAGGGGGGGAGAGAGAGCAAAAGAGAGGGGGGAGAGAGAGAGCGCAAAAGAGAGGGGTGAGAGAGAGAGCGCAAAAGAGAGGGGGAGAGAGAGATCGCAAAAGAGGGGGGAGAGAGAGCAAAAGAGGGGGAGAGAGAGAGAGCAAAAGAGGGGGGTGAGAGAGAGAGCAAAAGAGGGGGAGAGAGATGATGAGCAGCAAACAGAGAGGGGTGAGAGAGAGCACAAAAGAGAGGGAGAGAGAGAGTGCAAAAGAGAGGGGGGTGAGAGAGAGCGCAAAAGAGCGGGGTGAGAGAGACAGTGCAAAAGACAGGGGGAGAGAAAGCAAACGAGAGTGGGAGAGAGGGAGCAAAAGAGAGGGGAGAAAGTGACCGCAAAAGAAAGGGGGGAGAAAGAGAGCAAAAAAGAGGGGGGAGAGAGAGCAAACGAGAGGGGGAACGAGAGAGAGCGCAAAAGAGAGGGGGGAGAGAGAGCGCAAAAGAGAGGGGGGAGAGAGAGCGCAAAAGAGAGGGGGGAGAGAGAGCGCAAAAGAGAGGGGGAGAGAGAGCAAAAGAGAGGGGGAGAGAGAGAGGGAGGGAGAGAGGGGGCGGGAGAGAGGAGGGGGGAGAGAGAGGGGGGAGAGAGGGGGGAGAGAGAGGGCAAAAGAGAGTGGGCGATAGAGAAAGAGCGAGAGAGATGGGGGGAGAGAGAGAGAGAGGTGGGGAGAGCGAGAGAGATGGGGGGGAGAGAGAGAGAGAGGTGGGGAGAGAGAGATGGGGGGGGAGAGAGAGAGAGAGG
Organism: Bombina bombina; assembly: GCF_027579735.1. Classification (NCBI taxonomy): domain Eukaryota; kingdom Metazoa; phylum Chordata; class Amphibia; order Anura; family Bombinatoridae; genus Bombina; species Bombina bombina. Next base: position 135,452,196 of record NC_069499.1, on the reverse strand, counting down.
TGGGGAGAGAGAGAGGGAGGGAGGTGGAGAGAGAAAGAATGATGGGGGGAGAGAGAGATGGGGGAGAGAGAGAGAGGTGGGGAGAGAGAGAGGGTGGGGAGAGAGAGAGGGTGGCGAGAGAGAGAGGGAGGGAGAGAGAGAGGGGGGGAGAGAGAGAGAGGTGGAGAGAGAGAGAGGGAGGGAGGGGGGGAGAGAGGGAGGGAGGGGGGAGAGAGAGAGGGAGGGGGGAGAGAGAGAGGTGGGGAGAGAGAGAGGGAGGGAGGGGGGGAGAGAGAGAGGGAGGGAGGGGGGGGAGAGAGAGAGAGACGGGAGGGAGGGAGGGGGGGAGAGAGAGAGAGGGGGGGAGGGAGGGGGGGAGAGAGAGAGAGGAGGGAGGGAGGGGGAGAGAGAGAGAGAGAGAGAGAGAGGGGGAGGGAGAGAGAGGGGAGAGAGAGAGGGGGAGAGAGGGGGAGAAAGAGAGCAAAAGAGAGGGAGAGAGAGAGAGCAAAGGAGAGGGGGAGATAGAGAGGGGGAGAGAGAGTGCAAAAGAGAGGGGAGAGAAAGTGCAAAAGAGAGGGGGGAGAGAGAGTGCAAAAGAGAGGGGGGAGAGAGAGCGCAAAAGAGAGGGGGAGAGAGAGCAAAAGAGAGGTGGAGCAAGAGAGAGCGCAAAAGAGAAAGGGAGGGAGCGCAAAAGAGAGGGGGGAGAGAGAGAGCAAAAGAGAGGGGGGAGAGAGAGAGCAAAAGAGAGGGGGAGAGAGAAAGCAAAAGAGAGGGGGGAAGAGCAAGGGGTGGAACCACTGTACTGCAAAAAATGGCCCATGTGAATGGGCTTTAGGACTAGTTTATATATATTTGTGCTGTCTAATAGCAATACCTCTACCTGCTCTATCCTTGTATTAGTATTTATTCTTTCCCCATTCATGTCCCTGTGTTTTCCATATACCCCCCCTCTCTTTTCCCCATTTAGGTGTAGGTTAAAAATGGCGCACAAAAATATTAGCACTATTGAGCGCTAACACCATGCAAGTTACATCGCTAGCGCTCTTATTCTTGTGCTAAAATTACAAGTTATAAGTAAAATGTTAGTGCTTGAGCAAAAGCCTCAGGTGCACTAAGATCTAGAGGTCAGATAGTTCGGCTGCACTAAATCCCTTAGCTTCTAGACTTCTATAGGGCATGGTACAAAACGGAGGCCCTCGCTTCTCACTTCTATTCTATCCCTAACACTTTATTTCAGGTCTCCAGTCACACTAACTTCTTTTAGCGCACTTATGTGTTGCGCTCGAGAGCAACACATATCTCCCCACCTGTAATTTGACGGATGTTTAGCGTCACTCTGCTATTCACTGAACGTATTGGAGGCACTAAAAAAATGTCTGCTGTGCTAAACATTCTTTTACCATTGAATTGTAAAACCAGATTCTGAGCTAATCTTAGAATGGGCCCAAGATACTATAAATCATTCACAATCACAAGCTATTTATGTCTAATCAATGAACAGTAGTTCTGACTCACAAGTCCTCTGTTGTTTTATGACAGTTCAACAAATTTCAAAGTCACAATTGCTTGATAAAGATATAAATAGTCTAAGTTCTGGCTTTTGACTATTGCATTTTCAAAGATGATTAAAAATTAAACATATGATCATATAAAAAAAAAATGAAATCTGAAAAGACTGTAATATATATTATATAGCTATAAAAAATCTAGGAATCAGAGACAAAAAGTTTGTTTGTTCTGTTAAATTGCTTACAGACTTGGAAAACTCTCCATTGTAGAGAGGCCAAAATATTACACACGTGTTCCAGTTTCTCAGTTTTGTTCTCTATTAAATAAATATGTACGGCAAAGCATTCCTTTGTTTTGGAGAAAAACTGAATACAGTTCTCAATAGTCAAAATAGGACTGCAAAGAGTTTAGCTTCAGAATCTGTTCATAGCTATTACAGTCAGGAAAATGCTTACCCATTGCCCTATTATTCCTAGCAATACAATTTAAATAGACTTTTTTTTAAATACATCTCAAATTAATTGTTACTGTAGTTACAAAAATTAAAAGGACATTATACACAAAGTGAACTTCAGTATTAAACTCTAGAGCTGGGGATTCCGGTGGGAGGAGCGTGGAGTAACACACGTGCGCTCTGAGCCTGGTAATCGGAGCAGACTTCCATCTCCCCACACCAAGTTCCTGTTTGGCGTGGAACTCACAATCCTGCCTAGGGAAGGTGAAACGCCACAGAGGTGAACGTAATCCACCTTACGCTACCACAGGTCCGGTGGCTCTGACCACAACCGCACAGGATTCAAGTCATCCGGAGGGTATACAAACCTGGTACATACAAGACAGATCCCGAGGCGCACAAACTCAAGCTACATAAGTGCGGTGCAGAACTTCAAAGGGCACGCTGAGGGCTCCAAGGAGCAGATACAAGCGTCTCTTTTTCCTGGAATTAGATACCAGAATGACCGAGAGGTGTCCCGGGTGAACTGGTTCCCATGGAAGTGTATTGTTACAGCGGACCAAAACATCAGATGGTAAAAACCCCGGTGTGACAGAAAAACCACAAGTATAATGTGCTCTGGCCTGTAAAGGGTTACATTTCATCACATGCTGATTAAACTTGAACAGGATATCAAAGGTTGCGGAGTTACAAAGACCCCAGAGTTAATATCCCTGAGGTGTATTATACTAACAAGGGGGTGCTGAGACCAGACTTAAGTCGGCCCTCTAACTTCACACAGGCATTCATTTGTATAATCTACTTATTGTAGAAGCTGTGTTACTGGCAAAAAACGGTTGAGCAGCTTACTGCTCTGGACACTGCTATTGGAAAGGCAGACTTTAACATCTACAGAAAAGGAGTTTTCAAGCTGGTGCCTGAAAAATTAAATGTTATAACTATTTGTCCTAAATCAACCTTGTGACTTCTTCCATCTGGTTGGAACAAATAAATAGGGCAGCAATCGTTGTCTGTGGGATAAGCATACCAATAAAGCAGAAGGCAGCAAGATAAACCAGGACTGTTATTATAATGCACAAACTAGCACAATATACACTACACGTTTTCGTGGGATTGAGAGGTGATATTCTTTATAGCTCTACTGTATATTTAAGTGTGCTGTTAACCCTATCTACTGTTGCTTGTGATTATGCAAAACGTACAGTTTCCTAACTCCATTGCTCTCCCCTTGAACCCCTTAGAATGTAAGTCTATGAGCCCAGCTGTTTGCAGATCACCTTCATAAGAGCTGACTACAACAGTGCAACTCTCGGCAGGGCCCTCTACCCATTTGATCCCTATAAATGTTATTCTGTATACCAACTATGTTTATAGCACTGCGGAATCTGTTGGCACAAATACCTGTTAATAATAATACAGGGAGTGCAGAATTATTAGGCAAATGAGTATTTTGACCACATCATCCTCTTTATGCATGTTGTCTTACTCCAAGCTGTATAGGCTCGAAAGCCTACTACCAATTAAGCATATTAGGTGATGTGCATCTCTGTAATGAGAAGGGGTGTGGTCTAATGACATCAACACCCTATATCAGGTGTGCATAATTATTAGGCAACTTCCTTTCCTTTGGCAAAATGGGTCAAAAGAAGGACTTGACAGGCTCAGAAAAGCCAAAAATAGTGAGATATCTTGCAGAGGGATGCAGCACTCTTAAAATTGCAAAGCTTCTGAAGCGTGATCATCGAACAATCAAGCGTTTCATTCAAAATAGAAGCGTGTGGAAAAACCAAGGCGTAAAATAACTGCCCAAGAAAAGTCAAGCGTGCAGCTGCCAAGATGCCACTTGCCACCAGTTTGGCCATATTTCAGATCTGCAACATCACTGGAGTGCCCAAAAGCACAAGGTGTGCAATACTCAGAGACATGGCCAAGGTAAGAAAGGCTGAAAGACGACCACCACTGAACAAGACACACAAGCTGAAACGTCAAGACTGGGCCAAGAAATATCTCAAGACTGATTTTTCTAAGGTTTTATGGACTGATGAAATGAGAGTGAGTCTTGATGGGCCAGATGGATGGGCCCGTGGCTGGATTGGTAAAGGGCAGAGAGCTCCAGTCCGACTCAGACGCCAGCAAGGTGGAGGTGGAGTACTGGTTTGGGCTGGTATCATCAAAGATGAGCTTGTGGGGCCTTTTCGGGTTGAGGATGGAGTCAAGCTCAACTCTGGAAGACACCTTCTTCAAGCAGTGGTACAGGAAGAAGTCTGCATCCTTCAAGAAAAACATGATTTTCATGCAGGACAATGCTCCATCACACGCGTCCAAGTACTCCACAGCGTGGCTGGCAAGAAAGGGTATAAAAGAAGAAAATCTAATGACATGGCCTCCTTGTTCACCTGATCTGAACCCCATTGAGAACCTGTGGTCCATCATAAAATGTGAGATTTACAAGGAGGGAAAACAGTACACCTCTCTGAACAGTGTCTGGGAGGCTGTGGTTGCTGCTGCACGCAATGTTGATGGTGAACAGATCAAAACACTGATAGAATCCATGGATGGCAGGCTTTTGAGTGTCCTTGCAAAGAAAGGTGGCTATATTGGTCACTGATTTGTTTTTGTTTTGTTTTTGAATGTCAGAAATGTATATTTGTGAATGTTGAGATGTTATATTGGTTTCACTGGTAAAAATAAATAATTGAAATGGGTATATATTTGTTTTTTGTTAAGTTGCCTAATAATTATGCACAGTAATAGTCACCTGCACACACAGATATCCCCCTAAAATAGCTATAACTAAAAACAAACTAAAAACTACTTCCAAAACTATTCAGCTTTGATATTAATGAGTTTTTTGGGTTCATTGAGAACATGGTTGTTGTTCAATAATAAAATTAATCCTCAAAAATACAACTTGCCTAATAATTCTGCACTCCCTGTACAGTGCAATTTCATAGCCGGTTTGTAGGTAACTGAGATATTAATGATTGTCATGGAGTATATGAAAACGACAATGGTGGTATAGTGATACTACTAAGTTAAAGCTAAAAAAGTTCAAACTAAATCTGGTTAAATTATGTGAACACTCAAAGAGCTGGAATGTTAGTTAAAATATAGTGTATTAATTAGCATAAGTCTGCTGCTTAATCAATACTAACAGCTAATACTGAAAAAAATGCTATTTTTCTCTGTGTTTTAAGTACATTACTCCCTCAGATTTTGTCTTGAAAGTATGACTTGATTAGATAATTGTGCAAGGGCATGTGAAGTAGATTCTAACAATATGAGTGGGGATAATTAGAATCTAGGACAGATTGTTACTATTTTAACATAAGCAGGACCAGTCTTCCTATATTGTATATTTAACTAAATCTAAAGTTTAGGCACCACCTAAACAGACTAAAAGCTATTCTACACTAACTCTAAAGTTTAGTTCTACAGGATAAATAGTCCGTCATAGCAAGGGTATCTCACTGTAAAATATACTCCTCTAAGGCACTTTTTTTTTTTTTTAAACATTTGTCCCTGCAAGCGGGGTGGTCCAACAATGTGTCTGGGCTTTATCTAGTATATACATTCACTGCATGTAAATGTAAACAAAAAAAGAGGAAAAAGAGGAAGAAAAAAAAAGGAGGGAAAAAGAAAAAAAAAGAAAAAAGGGAACACACTTTTTTTAATTTATTTTTTTAGTATTTTTATTCATTGTTATTCACTTATATTGGTTTGACATGATGTATATAACTACACAATATTCACTAGATTAATGGAAAGATAATGGAATGGAAAGATATATTACGAACACAAAATTGAGATCTCCAGTCATGCCAGTCAAAAAAGATAAAAAGAAAACAATGCAAGAGTTATCTGTAGAGGGTATATCTGAACCACCTGGAACTCCAGGCAAGGTGTCAGAGTCACAAGCCATGATTAACCAGCTTGCAGAATTGATTCTACCTAAATTTGAATTAGTGCAAACAGAACAAGCAAGTCTCACGCCAGAGATAAGACAATTTTCAAATAGATTAGCAGAGGTGGAGGCGCGTGTCTCCGATTTAGAAGACATATATAATAACCAGGAAAAACAAAATAAAAAGTATACTGACACAATTAAGTTAATGCAAGCTAAAATTTAAGATTTGGAGGACAGATCCCGCCGCAATAATGTTAGAGTGGTAGATCTAATTGAGTTTGCATCTTCTACACTCCCCAAATTATTAGGAATACAAATAAATGAAGGGAAAGTTCTAGTAGAGAGAGCACACAGAGTTGGTATTATCAGATAACAATCAGATGGTAATAGGTGCCCCAGAATGGTAATGATTAAAAACCTAAATTTTCTAGATAAAGTAAATATTATGCGCCATTACAGGAAGACAAACTCGTTAAGGTTTGAGGAAAAACAGATATTGCTGTTTCAGGATTTTTCGGCAGAAACATCTGCAAAAAGAAAAGAGATGGCCCTGTACTACACTCATTTTATTAAAGCAGGATTAAAGGCAAATTTAAGGTATCCAGCTAAAATAATAGTAGAGGACGGAGAGGGTCGTACTATACTGAACTCTGAGACTGAAGCCAAAGAGTTCTGGGCAAAAGTTAATAATAAGGTTTAAAGATTAAAACATATGTGCAAAAGGGTCCCTGGGGACCAAGGGTGTTACGAGAATGGTTAAATCGGTTGATGGTAAAGAAATTGGATATGTCATTTTTTATATATTTTTTCTTTTTCCCTCTTGTCTCACCTTCCTTAAGGGCTCCACTAGAAGATAATAATTGGATTTTAACAAGATGTATACAAATATAACTAGTCTCATGGAATGTAGGGGGAATTACTTCCCTAAGTAAGCGTAAACATATTTTTAAAAATCTTAGAAATCAAAACCCGGACATAATTTTCCACCAAGATTTACATTTAAAAGCCCCCCAAATCCCGAAACTAAAAGTTAACTGGATCGAGGAAATTGTAGCTTCTCCTTGCACTGAGAGGAAATGTGGAGTCGCCATACTTTTTAATAAAATTATTTTAAACAATTTAGTTAAACAAGATATAGATCCACTTGTTCAATATATAATTATACAAGTAGAAATTGAAAAAAGAATATGGTAATTTTGTAATGTATACGGTCCATATAGAATGGATACAGCATTTTGGCAGAATCTCAGAAATAAATTGATTCCGTACTTGGAGCAGAATTTAATATTAAATAGAAGGGGGTGGAGGTGAGCGCCAAAAAAGGCTGAGGTAGGGAATGGGGACACCTGTTAGGCTGATAGAGCGGTGTCCACTTTGTGGGTTCTCTTGATGACGATGGTGGAGTAGATGTACAAATAGTCTAATAACTATAAACTATAAATTGGTTATGTAAACTTTAAAATGTATATCAATGTTTAATCCACACAAAATGTTAAAATATCTGTGATCTTCTTAAAAACATACACAATCATAAACATAAAAATAAAAATAACAGTCATATAAAATCATGGATCCATGTTACAATAAGATAAATTCAAAAAAATGGGAATGCACAATAAAACCTTTTAACAAAGATTGATCTGATAGACCAAGTGTCCTATTAGGCTAGTACATTTTGGAACAGTCCAGATGGTGATGAATGTTCTTATGGTTATGTTTATCCAATTAAATCGCAATATGGCAAAAAATAAAATAAAAATTTATATCTTAGTCAGTGACCAATTCTGAAAAAATTCCAAAGCAGTGTGTGTCCTGTGCCTGAAAAAGTGAAAAATGAGAAAATACTAAAAATGTGAAAAATAATGTGATCACTTGATGTGAAAAAAATGAAGAAAAAAATTGGAGAAAAAATTATAAAAATATGAAAAAAATACTATGTGGCCTTGCAAAAGATGTGAGAATCCTCAAGTTAATGTGGCAAAAAGTAAGTCTTTCAAAGGTGGTTAAAAAAGTGTCCAATGTGATATAGTGATTTCTGTGCAATGAAGTTGTCGCTCAGTTTGATGCAATAAAAAACAAGTAACACTGTGCAAAACCTGTAAAGAAACAAACAATACTATAATATATACAAACTGTTAAGTGGGTATATCAGTATTATGCTTACTCAAATCAGTCGACGCGTTTCGGCCATGTACTCGCGTCGACTGATTTGAGTAAGCATAATACTATTTGGGATCACATGTCTACATCACTTTTAAAATTTGGGTTTTCTGGAAATATTCGGCTAGATTACGAGTTGTGCGTTAGGGTTAAAAAGCAGCGTTGAGAGGTCCTAACGCTGCTTTTTAACGCCCGCTGGTATTACGAGTCTTGCAGGTACAGGTGTACCGCTCACTTTTTTGGCCAGACTCGGAAATACCGCAAATCCACTTACGTCAATTGCGTATCCTATTTTTTCAATGGCACTTGCATAGCGCCGTTATTACGAGTCTGACAAAAAGTGAGCGGTAGACCATCTCCTGTCAAGACTGATACCGTATATTAAAGTCAGTAGTTAAGAGTTTTACACTACAACGCCGTAGCATAAAACTCTTAACTAAAGTGCTAAAAAGTACACTAACACCCATAAACTAAAAACTAAAATTTTTTAACCCCTAATCTGCCGAACCGGACATTGCAGCCACTATAATAAACATATTAACCCCTAAACCGCCGCACTCCGGCCTCGCAAACACTAGTTAAATATTATTAACCCCTAATCTGCCTGCCCTAACATGGCCGACACATAACTACATTTATTAACCCCTAATCTGCCACCCCCAACGTCGCCGCCACTATATTAAATGTATTAACCCCTAAACCTAAGTCTAACCCTAAACCTAACCCCCCCTAACTTAAATATAATTTAAATAAATCTAAATGAAATTAATACAATTCACTAAATTATTCCTATTTAAAACTAAATACTTACATATAAAATAAACCCTAAGCTAGCTACAATATAACTAATAGTTACATTGTATCTATTTTAGGGTTAATTTTTATTTTACAGGCAACTTTGTATTTATTTTAACTAGGTACAATAGTTATTAAATAGTTATTAACAATTTAATAACTACCTAGTTAAAATAAAGACAAATTTACCTGTAAAATAAAACCTAACCTAAGTTACTATTACACCTAACACTACACTATAATTAAATTTATTACCTAAACTAAATACAATTATTTACAATTTAAAAAAATTATCTAAAATATGAAAACCCCCCCACTAAATTACAGAAAATAAGAAAATAATTACAAGATTTTAAACTAATTACACCTACTCTAATCCCCCTAACAAAATAAAAAAGCCCCCCAAAATAAAAAAAGCCCTACCCTACACTAAATTACAAATATCCTTTAAAAGGGCCTTTTGCGTGGCATTGCCCCAAAGTAATCAGCTCTTTTACCTGTAAAAAAAAGTACAAATACCCCCCAACATTAAAATCCACCACCCACACAACCAACCCTACTCTAAAACCCACCCAATCCCCCCTTAAAAAAACCTAACACTAACCCCCTGAAGATCACCCTACCATGAGACGTCTTCACCGAACCGGGCAGAAGTGGCCCTCCAGACGGGCAGAAGTCTTCAGCCAAGTCGGTCAGAAGAGGTCCTCCAGATGGGCAGAAGTCTTCATCCAGACGGCATCTTTTATCTTCATCCATCCGGCACGGAGCGGGTCCATCTTCAAGACATCCGACGCGGAGCATTCTCTTCAAATGATGGCCGACTGAAGAATGAAGGTTCCTTTAAATTACGTCATCCAAGATGGCGTCCCTTCAATTCCGATTGGCTGATAGAATTCTATCAGCCAATAGGAATTAAGGTAGAAAAAATCCTATTGGTTGATGCAATCAGCCAATAGGATTGAGTACGCATTCTATTGGCTGATCCAATCAGCCAATAGAATGCCAGCTCAATCCTATTGGCTGATTGGATCAGCCAATATGATTGAACTTCAATCCTATTGGCTGATTGCATCAGCCAATAGGATTTTTTCTACCTTAATTCCGATTGGCTGATAGAATTCTATCAGCCAATCGGAATTAAAGGGACGCCATCTTGGATGACGTCATTTAAAGGAACCTTCATTCTTCAGTCGGCCGTCGTTTGAAGAAGATGCTCCGCGTCGGATGTCTTGAAGATGGACCCGCTCCGCGCTGGATGGATGAAGATAGAAGATGCCGTCTGGATGAAGACTTCTGCCGTCTGGAGGACCTCTTCTGCCCGGCTTGGATGAAGACTTCTGCCCGTCTGGAGGACCTCTTCTGCCCGGCTTGGATGAAGACTTCTGCCCGTCTGGAGGACCACTTCTACCCGGTTGGGTGAAGAAGTCTCACGGTAGGGTGATCTTCAGGGGGTTAGTGTTAGGGTTTTTTAAGGGGGGATTGGGTGGGTTGGTTGTGTGGGTGGTGGGTTTTAATGTTGGGGGGGATATTTGTACTTTTCTTTTACAGATAAAAGAGCTGATTACTTTGGGGCAATGCCCCGCAAAAGGCCCTTTAAAGGGCTATTTGTAATTTAGTGTAGGTCAGGGCTTTTTTTTATTTTGGGGGGCTTTTTTATTTTGTTAGGGGAATTAGAGTAGGTGTAATTAGTTTAAAAATCTTGTAATTATTTTATTATTTTCTGTAATTTAGTGTTTGTTTTTTTGTACTTTAGATAATTTTTTAAAATTGTAATTAATTGTATTTAGTTTAGGGAATTCATTTAATTATAGTGTAGTGTTAGGTGTAATTGTAACATAGGTTAGGTTTTATTTTACAGGTAAATGTGTCTTTATTTTAACTAGGTAGTTATTAAATAGTTAATAACTATTTAGTAACTTTTCTACCTAGTTAAAATAAATACAATGTTGCCTGTAAAATAAAAATAAACCCTAAGCTAGCTACAATGTAACTATTAGTTATATTGTAGCTAGCTTAGGGTTTATTTTACAGGTAAGTATTTAGTTTTAAATAGGAATAATTTAGTTAATTATAGTAATTTTATTTAGATTTATTAAAATTATATTTAAGTTAGGGGGGTTAGGGTTAGACTTAGGTTTAGGGGTTAATAACTTTAATATAGTGGTGGTGACGTTGTGGACGGCAGATTAGGGGTTAATAAATGTAGTTAGGTTGCGGCGACATTGGGGGAGGCAGATTAGGGGTTAATAAATATAATGTAGGTTTCTGCGATGTTGGGGGCAGCAGTTTAGGGGTTCATAAGTATAATGTAGGCGGCGGTGCCCGGAGCGGCAGATGAGGGGTTAATATTATAATGTAGGTGTTGGCGATGTCGGGGTGGCAGATTAGGGGTTAATAAGTGTAAGATTAGGGGTGTTTAGACCCGGGGTTCAAGTTAGGGTGTTAGGCGTAGACATAAAAAGTATTTCACCATAGAAATCAATGGGGCTGCGTTAGGAGCTGAACGCTGCTTTTTTGCAGGTGTTAGGTTTTTTTTCAGCCAGCTCTCCCCCATTGATTCCTATGGGGAAATCGTGCACGAGCATGTTTTACCAGCTCACCGCTACCGTAAGCAGCGCTGGTATTGAGGTGAGATGTGGAGCAAAATTTTGCTCTTCGCTCACTTTTTTGCGGTTAACGCCGGGTTTCTAAAAACCCATAATACCAGTGTTGTCTGCAAGTGAGCGGTGAGCTTAAACTGCTCATTAGCACCGCACCCCTGTTAACGCAAAACTCGTAATCTATGTGATTGTTAATCTAATTAATTTAATTTATCATAAACCCAGATCCCAGTTGTTAGTCAATGATGAGCTGACACAATACATAACATTGCAACGAGGTACGCGTCAGGGCTGTCCCCTCTCCCCTTTATTGTTTAACATCGCGCTAGAACCTCTAGTCATATATCTAAGAAAAGAAATTAAGGGGATTGATTTTCGGGGGGAAATCTGGTAATTTCACTGTACGCTGATGACATTATGTTATTTCTTAATGATACAAATGTAAGTATGCCGAAATCTTTAGAAATTATTACTTGTTATAGCAAATTTTCAGGCTATAAAATAAATCCGACAAAATCTGAGATTTTATGGGTCCACAAAACACATGAAAGTTTCACTAAACATCCATTACAGGAAAAACATATATTAACTGTTTAGGAATAAAATTGTGGAGAAATCCACATGAATGATACACCATTAATTATACGGAAATCTTTAAGAATCTAGATAGTGAGCTAAAAAGATGGAATATGGTTTTTTTTTCTCTCTCTGCAAGGATAATGTTGATCAAGACTATTTTTTCCCCGCGTATCCTATTCTTTCTACAAAATCGACCTATATTTGTATTAAAACAAGATATTGTTAGGTTTAACAGGGCCCAAATTAGAACATTTGAACATTTGAGGGATTTTCTTTACTAAATATTTGGTATAACTATGGATAAATATGCTGTCAGAGTATATAAATATTATGATGAATATTACATATGTGTATATATATATATATATATATATATATATATGTATATTTTATACACTGTATATGTTAGATGAGACCTCAGGATTAATTGAACATGAGTTTGTTGAACACAGCTTCTAATACACGTCTATCAGGATTGACGATCAGTAGAGCCTTTTTGAAACACAAACATTTCTTTTCTAAAGGAAATAGCTCAGTGACCCTATTCATTTGACTATATATGCAGATTTTTATAACCTCAGAACATTTGGTGAGGTGAGAAAAGAATGTGTTCAAGGACCCCTTTGGAATTTGACACGTGTGATACAACAGTTCTATCTCACTGAATCTCTATTTGAAGACTTACTGCAAAAACCCCTCTTGGGGGAAGGTGACACAAATAAAATCAAATACACATCTGCACTGCTGGCTAAACAGGAAATATGCTGTTTTAAAGACTCTTACAACTCCTCATGGATTGACCCCATGTGGTGAGTATGAGACAAAAAGTCTGGCAACTGAAGTTACTGAAAAGTTAGAATGTTAGGATAATACAGTGAAGGCCTATGACTTACATTATGATTTCAAAACAACTATATATATTTTAATGGATATGAGATGTATATTTATGTGATATCAAACATTAACATCTAAATATATATATATATGGAAAGTAAAAGATTGAATGATATATATATGTATATATATATATATATATATATATATTTTGAAGGCATGAATATCTTAGCCTCTGTGTGTTTAAGAACATGAATAGATGTTTATGGACCTGAAGAGAAGTGATTATTAACATTTATTTTTATTTCAGATCGACATAAACAGGATTTATGTATTCAGGAAGAAATACACAGAAATGTCACATACTATATCTGGGTGGATGCAAATATCAGGAGTTTTAAATACTACCAATCTGGAGATATAAAAATAAGCTGTTATTTGCAAAGAAATGCCAGAATACTGATAAAATTATAATGCATTTTAAGCTAATAATTAGCAGTGTTAAATTACCTTAATATAATAAAATGTTAATAATATAACATATTTGGTATCAGAATAATCAGAAAAAATAACCTAATATTAACCATCTGTAATTGGGGTTATATATGATTAATGCAGAGAGTGTGATCTGATTAAATAACCATTTTATAAAAAAAAAAATTAACTTGCTTAAAAATGTCAGAAATGCTGTATTGTATTGCTATGTTGTACTGTATGCTGCCACCTGGTGTTATGTTGCGAGAACTACAGCCAGAAGGTTCTTTCTGGCTGTTAAAAATGAAATTTCCAAGGGCCAATCCGATTTAGACTTCCCAGATAACCAATGGGAAGGTCAGCTCCCGTAGTGCCACCCACATGATGTCATCAATGATTATATAATGGGAGTGTTGAATGCACAAGGGAGAGTTGTCTGTAACTTGTTGAAAATTAGTGATCTGATTTTGGCTGCGATATACCTAAAAAAAAAAAAAAAGTTCACTTCAGCAAGGAGCTTAAAACTTATCCTTGATTTGTGCAAAAACCTTCTTTCAAATGAGATGACCTAAAGACCGCTACGAATTGGATCTGTTGCAAAACATTGGGAACCGGATTGCTGTTTATTTGGGTGATGTATACAAGGTTTTTGTAAGATAAGTTATATGCATAGTTAATTTGTATTTAATAGATTTAAAGAAGCAGTGTGTTTTTCTTTTTAAGTTAGCATTTCACAACCTATATATATATTGTTTAAATCTGCGTCTGATTGACCAAGTAACTCATCTATGCAAGTTCTGATATTGTCAGTTAATTTTGTATTAGGATAAATTGCAGTTAAATAGCAGAATATATATATTATCCTATTGTTTTATAAACACTGTTTAGAATTGTATTGCTTGGATGTTAAAGGTTTTTAGTCCCATTGTGTTAAATAAATAAAAGGCTGAATTGTGAAGGTATATTTTTCTGGGTTTTGTAAGAAGGATAGCATATCTTAAGAGTTGGTTTTAACGCATATAAACTTTTATTTAATTTCCTTTTACTGCAAATATAGTTCAATATGTTTATGGATATTAACTAAATAAAAGAATTCAGATATTTATATTAATTGTATGGTCTAGTAGGTGCATGGTTGATAAGGGTTTCTATTTCTTTGTATTATGTTTATAACCCTGCCATAAACTTATATATATATTATTTGGATAGCACTGCTAAGATTTTCATAAATATACTGACATAATAATTGGAGGCACTTTTTCTGAGATTTATTAATATTCCATCATAATTGATATAATATATTTGTAAGTAAATAGAAATTATTATAAAAGAGAAAAAAAAAAAAAATAATTCATATTTCGATATTAATATTTTGAAGATATAATTTTTTTTGAAAAGTTGAAATATTAATTTTCATATTTCGAGATTGACATTAATATCTTGAAATATTATTAAAGATTAATTTTGAAAAATTAATAAAAATATTAATTTTTCATATTTCAAAATTAATCAAAAATATTGATTTTTCATATTTTCAAAGTTAATCAAAAATATTAATTTCTCATATTTTGGAATATTAATTTTTCATATTTCAAGATTAATAATATTTTTTTTTTGAAATATAAAAATTTTCCTTCTCTCTTTTTATTGGCAAAAATTGTATTAGCGTTTTAGTTTAACTAAGTACTAAACCAATATAATAATGTCTGTAGCCAGAAGTGACTCATTTAATTCTATACATAGCAATGAAATTGGTCCCATAACCATACCTATTACTAAAGGTCAGGTCCTTAAGAAAGATATCTTAAGTTACCTTAAAGGGAAGTTTAATATTGCGGGTGAATTAAATGATTTTATGGATATGCTTGAAACTAGGGCTAAAAATATTACCGTTAATAATAATATGTGGAATGAAGAGAATGAATTCTTCCAGGAATTATTAATGATTAATCAATGCGAAGCTCCCAAAAAGCGAGACGAACTAATACTAAAATCCTGGCCCCTTTTAATATGCATAATTGACGAAATGTCGTTTTGTGTCACAGACAAACGATTGCAAATACAGGAGCTAGAAAATAGTATTCGTTCCTCGCGCAGACGCGAAGAGGGTTTAAAAATAGCCAAAAATAAAATGGATGAATTTGCCCAAAACCTAGCCACCTTAGATAAGCACAATATGGACTTAATCGCGCAGATACAAGATTTAAATAAACAGCTTGCGCAAAGCCAGAGAGAATTAAGCGATTTAAAAAGGTCATATCGCCATAATGAAAACCCCTATATTAGCAGTGAGAATAATACAGATAATGCTAACTCCTTTAGCGAACGCGTAAGGGACGAGGTACGAAAATATATAGAACAACATAGACAAATGACCCCTAACGGGTCAGAAGTAGATTTCCCAAATAGACAATCCCCTCAGGATGTAAATCCAGAGGACAGCTGTAGCGCAGCTGATGCGGGGGAGGGAAACTCTAACAGAGAATCCCAAAATAAGTCTGATAAAGTCTATGATTCCCATAAAATAATCACCTTCGTACAACGCGCAGTACCTATATTCTCCAATAAGGGAACAACATCTGTAATTGATCATTTACAGGCTTTTGAAAATGCGTTAGCTATAATGAATGTTACAAGTGAGAAATTGAAAATTGAATTTCTGCCTTGGGTATTTGACAGTAAGCATCACAAATTCTTTGCTTCACTAAAGGATATGAATATTCATTCCTGGAATGGGGTAAAACAACAATGCAGAAAAGAATTCGGGCAATATCGCACTAAAACTGCCGCGAAAATAGCGGTATATGGTTTAAAGTGTCGTGCGAATCAGAGTCCAGTCGAATTCCTTTCTGTATTGAAAAATGCGTACAGTATGGCTGAAGATAATCCCAGATTTGATGGCTCAGAATTTGTAAATTTATTTTTTGAAGCATTGCCTACACCCATCAAAATTAACTTAGCTAGAGATTTTGATGAGGACTGCTCATTGGAATGGCTGATCAAAGAGAGTACAAAATTATACTCTATTCAGCAGTCCAGTGAGCAGGGGGTTAAAAAGGAATCAAAACCCAAAATTGTAGCAGAAACTAGGGTGTCACCTAAACCCCTCAATTTGGAGTCTAACAAGAGAACTTATGCAGAGGTGGCCAGTCAAAACAGGCCATCTCCACAGAGGTTTAATTCTGCCCCTCCCCCTACACAGGTTGAGGCGCAGGGAGACTATAACCAAAGTGGGGGACATAATCAGGTGAATAATTACTCACAAAGAGAATACTCACCAAATAATTGGTATCCGCGCAAGGGTAGATACAATAGACGGCGAAGATATTCTCAGGGTAACCAGACACCCCAGGTATATAATGCTCCCCAAAGTACTAATGCTGAACAAGCTGAACCCCAGGGGCAACCACGCCAGAATAGAAATAGTGGCCCTGATTCTGAGGGAACCCAATGGTCCAGGAATCAGTACAATGGGGCACCAAGAGATAGGCCCAGGGGTAGAGGTAACTTGTACAATCAGGTAGATATGCTGTTTACCCAATTAAATCGGTTGAGCGAACAAATCGCTAATATGAGTCAAAAATCTACGGCTCAGCAACCGAACAATACTTTTTTAGGGGTACAGCCAGTGGTCAGCAGTGGACCACAGGCACAGTCATAAATACTGCAGTATCACCTGAAGGGGAGGGGAGAGATATACAAAATGTAGTAATAAATATCAATGATACTAATCATGTTATCTCCCCACAGACCGGAAACGGACAAATTAGCTGTGACAATGAGCGATATCAGCCGGGAAAAATTAACCAAACTTTTCCTCTGCAGTGTTCTCTTAACATTATTTCCACAGATACAGTACACAAGAACCCAGCTGACCTTGTCATAGGGGAAACAGGTAGGTATGAAATTTCCTCTGCATCGAATGACGCAGCGGATCCAGGTAAAACGTGGCGAAGCCCACAGATGTACAAGAATGCAAATTTTATGTGTGAAATGATAGAAACTGCAGGAAGATATTATGTACTAGTTGAGCTGCAAGATTCAGTCTCCAACCCTATCAGGGGATTAATTGACACTGGGTCACAGGCAACTATCTTATCCCACAGGTACTACACACAGCTAAATGAGCTAACACCCCACAAACCCAAAATAAGAGAATTTGACGGTTCTCTAATAGGTGTTGGGGGTGACTCCCTAAAAGTCTACGGTACTGCCTGGTTAAAATTTAAATTGGGGAACAGGGTCATAAGACACCCTGTCATTATAGTGGATCTGCCAACTGATCGTTTAATTATTGGTAGTGATCTCCTGAAACGATTAAGCACCATAATTGATTGCATAAATAATGTAATTTGGTCGCAAGTTAAACGGCCTATCAATTATGAAAAATCTGGTACATCTCGCACCCGACACAGCTGTCACGTGGTGGAAGAGAAACCAGATGCTGTGGAGATTCATTTCAGGAATAACTCTACACCTGAAATCACTATTCTACAAATAGATGATCAGACTCCTTTTAGTGGCTCTGATGGTAATACTTTTAAAATTTCGCCCGGAAAAATAGCGAATATCTCCCTAGATGGCGATATATTAACCATATCACTCCACAAGGGGGATCCTAAAATCCCTAAAGGGGGAGACCATGCTCAATACCTCACAGGGATTGAGAGAGTTAAAGAGGATCTATTTATCCCTATACAAGTGCATGACCTTGGTAAAACCAAGTATGCTAAAATAAATTTAAAACAGGAAGCTAGCTATATAAGCGAAGGTTTATTAGCGCAAATAGCTGAACCTAAAGTGATTAAATATCTTTCTCCCCAAGACCACTGTGTCAACGGCCTGGATGACAGGTCTGAAAGCTATAACATCACAGATAAGTGCTTATTATCTATCTCTATTGGTAATAAGTCAGTGAAGCACCTGTTTTTAGTTTTAAATACTCCCCATAATCAAATATACATTGGCAATGATATTTTACATAGATATGCCATACAAATAGATTTGATTAACTCTTGCCTTTGGAGCAGGTTAAAGGGGGACCCTGAAGTATTTCAGGATGAAAATGCAGCCCTGAAATCAAACCAGCAATTGCCATATGCTGTGAATATGCAGGTATCTAGCGATGTTATAATTCCTGCTGGGGCTGATAAATTTCTTTTACCCTTACAGGTAAAGAGAGGTCAGAAATTAAAAACTTCTGAAACACTAATTTGCCTCTCCCATAGAATACAAAATCTGGGTGTCACAGTGACTTACACTCCTATGGTGAATATTGGAACTGTTCCAATACATATTATTGTGCATAACATGACCCCACAGGATATAACATTATCCAAGGGAACTACCATAGGATATGCACTGGAATCAAGTTATTACACTTTTGGATTCCAGAATAATGTAATTGGGCTAATACCTGAAGGATACCTAACTGAAGAACAATTAATAGAACAATCCTTTGCATCTATGCCAGAGGGTCTATTTAATGTTCAATCTATTTATCCCTTCAGCTCAGAGGAAGGCATCTGTAAAATTGAAGAAGCCTCTCTAGTGTTTGATCAGCCAATCAAACAGCAAGATTACCCCAATACCCAGAGTCATGGGAGCAATGTAAATTATAATCAAGGGGATCTCACCTCTAGACTGGAAGAAGCCTATGAAATAGGACAGCCTGAAATCTTTCCAGGATTTCAGCAAATAGTCGAAGAGCAAATATCCTTAGCTAATGGCTGTTCCAGCAATGATGAACGCCAACAGCTGCGAGAACTACTGATGGAGTACAAGGATATTTTTGCTAAGGATTCTTATGACTGTGGTACTACAGACTTGCACATTGCAAGAATACAAACAGATCCCGATGCACCACCTGTATTTGTCAAACAATACAGACTTCCCTTAGCCTCATATGATTCTCTTGCAGAGATCATAAGGAATTTGGAAGAAAGAGGTATTATCAGACAGGTGCACAGCTCTTATAATAATCCTATTCTAGGTGTCCTTAAGCCCAATGGACAATGGCGTTTGTGTGCTGACTTAAGACAGCTAAACAAACGAGTATACATGTCTGGCTGGCCTGTACCATACATTGACCAGTGCCTAGCACAAATGCAGGGATCCAAAATATTCACTGCCATTGATTGTGCACAGGGATATTGGACCATAAAGGTACATGAAGAGGACCAATATAAGCTAGCATTCTCCTTCCAAAAGGTTCAGTATGCATTCCAGAGACTTCCATTTGGATACATAAATTCTGGACATGAATTTGCTGTATTCATGCATAAGGCTATGCCTGACGCACTGGAAAGGGGGACCTTATCTTATGTTGATGATGTTTTAATCAAAAGCACAGACTTTGAAAAACACATCACAGAACTTAAACACGTCCTCAGCCAACTTAAAAGGGCAGGTGTCAAATTATCCCTGCAAAAAGCTCAATGGTGCCGCACTCGTGTAAACTTCTTGGGGCATGAAGTTACCTCTGACGGATTAAATCCCCAGAAGAAAAAGGTGGAAGCTATAGTGAATTCTAAAAACCCAACTAACTTAAAGGAATTGAGATCATTCCTGGGTATGACGAATTATTCTCGCAAATTCATTGATAATTATGCGGAATTAGCTAAACCACTACTACTTCTTCTAAAGAAGGATGTGAAATGGCACTGGAGTGAGTCTCAAGAGACAGCCATCAGAGAGCTGAAGAGAAAACTCACTCAAGCACCTTGCTTAGCGTACCCTGAAGGTGGTAAACCTTTCTACTTAGAAACAGGGTACACAGATGTAAGCATGAGTGCTGTGTTATACCAAAAGCATGATAATTTGAACAAAGCCATTGCTTATGCGAGCAAAAATCTATCCCCAGTAGAAATAAAGTTTAACGATTGCGAAAAAGCCCTCTTATCTACTGTATGGGCTCTACAAAATTTCCGCAGCTATATACAGGGCGAGAAAATTATTGTGGAAACGGCCCACCAGCCTTTGCTATATTTGCAAAGTGAGAGAATAAGAGATGGGAATTTGTCTAATAGCCGCATAACAGCGTGGACTCTTTCCTTACAAGGCTGGCCCTTAGAAATTCGCTACAAGCAGAATAAAAAGAATCCAGTCGCACAAGGGCTTGCTGAGCTCCACGACTGTACTGCTAGAGATCCTGGGGAAAAATTATCAGAAGATGATTTTCTGGAAGAACAATTGCTTTCCCCATATAAAATGTACAATGAAGACCATTGTCAAACATTACCTTGGGTATATGTTGATGGTTGTTCTTACCATGCCACTATTGATAATGAGCGCAGACTAGTCGCTGGCATTGGTATAACTGGGGCAAATGGATTCTCAAATATATCTGTAGGTTTCAACATTGGACCAAGATCCAGTCAAGTTGCAGAACTAACTGCTGTTTTCAAAACCATTGAAATGGCTATTGAACATGGTATTCATGAATTTGTGATCATAACTGACTCAAATCATGTGCGTGACAGTTTTGTTGAATACCTGCCAACTTGGAAAAGAAATGGCATGCAGAAAAGCAATAACAAACCAGTCAAGCATGGCAAGTTGTTCTGCGAGATTGATAATCTGGTAGTATCCAATGATTTAACCATACACTGGAAAAAGACCAAGGGTCATTCCAGAGTTCTAGGTCCTGATAAGGAAGGCAATGACCTTGCGGATTCATTAGCCAAACAAGGAGCCATAACTGGAGAACTCCTTAATATTGACCACTTAATGGGTGCAATTCAGGTAGAAGCCATTACCAGAAACCAGGCAAAACAACAGAGTGAGCCTAACTTGGTACAATGGAGTCAGGATTCTCCTAGTGAGGACCTGATCACTAGTCAAAAAGAAGACCCCATTGTAGGCATCTTCTATAAACACATAGAAGATCCTGAAAGCAACCCCATCTCAAAAGATGATTGTATTGGCAAAGAAGATCTGAGAATCTTAATAAAATCTAAATCACAATTCAAATTACAGGATGGTTTGTTAATTAGAACCTCCAAAACTGGCATCCAGCAGTGGGTAGTACCCACCAAGTTCAGAGGTCTAATGCTTCAACATGCCCATGATGCTCCCACATCTGGTCATCGTGGTGCCAAACTCACGTATGAAATATTACGTGATTATGCTTTTTGGCCACACATGTTGAAAGATGTTCAAACCTACTGTCAAGGGTGTTTAATCTGCCCACAGTTCCAACCCACTGCACCAACACATAGAGCGCCATTGCAGAAAAGGGGGATGGTAATGCCATGGTCAGATATACAAATTGATTTTATTGGTCCGGTAACAAGGTCATCAAGAGGTAACAAGTACATGTTAACAGTGACATGCCTGTTCACTAAATGGGTAGAGTGCATTAGTGCACCTAACAATAGTGCTGAAACATGTGCAGCATTGCTCATCAGCCATATATTTTCCAGATTTGGTCTGCCCCAAAGAATCGAGTCAGATCGGGGGACCCACTTCACTAGCGAAGTGATGACAAAAATGTGGAAAATACTAGGGGTTAAAAGAAAGCTCCATATTGCTTATAGAGCTGCCTCAAGTGGTGGTGTAGAGCGTTACAACCAGTCCATTGTTAAAATCCTCAAAAAGTTTGTGAGTGAGACAGGTAAAGACTGGGATGTAAAACTACCTCTAGTCTTAATGGCATTAAGAGCAACTCCAAGTAGTGCTACCAAGATGTCACCTTTTGAACTGATGACTGGTAGAAGAATGGTTCTACCTCAGCATCTGCTGTACCGTACATCAGACCAAAATTTGATAAACGCTGCCAATACACATCAATATGTGAAAAACCTAAGGAGACACCTGCAACATGCCTTTGCATTTGCTCAAAGGAATTTAGAAAGAGCCGCAACTGCCACTAAAACCTATTATGATCTCAAAACATCCAAAAAGGAATATGAAATAAATGATAAAGTTTATCTTTATAACTTTGGAAGAGATCAGGTTAGGGAGAAGAAATTTCTTCCCTCATGGAAAGGTCCTTTTGTCATTACTGACAAAATATCTCCAGTGGCCTATAAAATACGGATCCCCAAAAATGAAGGTTTCATAGATAAATGGGTACATATCAATCAATTGCGGGCATGTCATCCCAGATCCCAACTACAAGTCATAGAGGGAGAATGAAGTGTCATATCCTCAAATGCACTAAAGACATACTGTAATTTAAAGATGCCTAACTGATAAACATGAAAGCTCAAAATAACAAACTTTCTTCATAAGAGACTGTCTATGAGGTATACGGTTGATCCTCATCAAATACCACTGACTTTAAGCCAATTCAAATACATGTGTCCTACATCTATTTGAAGTTGGAAGGGGGATTTATGTCAGAGTATATAAATATTATGATGAATATTACATATGTGTATATATATATATATATATATATATATATATATATATGTATATTTTATACACTGTATATGTTAGATGAGACCTCAGGATTAATTGAACATGAGTTTGTTGAACACAGCTTCTAATACACGTCTATCAGGATTGACGATCAGTAGAGCCTTTTTGAAACACAAACATTTCTTTTCTAAAGGAAATAGCTCAGTGACCCTATTCATTTGACTATATATGCAGATTTTTATAACCTCAGAACATTTGGTGAGGTGAGAAAAGAATGTGTTCAAGGACCCCTTTGGAATTTGACACGTGTGATACAACAGTTCTATCTCACTGAATCTCTATTTGAAGACTTACTGCAAAAACCCCTCTTGGGGGAAGGTGACACAAATAAAATCAAATACACATCTGCACTGCTGGCTAAACAGGAAATATGCTGTTTTAAAGACTCTTACAACTCCTCATGGATTGACCCCATGTGGTGAGTATGAGACAAAAAGTCTGGCAACTGAAGTTACTGAAAAGTTAGAATGTTAGGATAATACAGTGAAGGCCTATGACTTACATTATGATTTCAAAACAACTATATATATTTTAATGGATATGAGATGTATATTTATGTGATATCAAACATTAACATCTAAATATATATATATATGGAAAGTAAAAGATTGAATGATATATATATGTATATATATATATATATATATTTTGAAGGCATGAATATCTTAGCCTCTGTGTGTTTAAGAACATGAATAGATGTTTATGGACCTGAAGAGAAGTGATTATTAACATTTATTTTTATTTCAGATCGACATAAACAGGATTTATGTATTCAGGAAGAAATACACAGAAATGTCACATACTATATCTGGGTGGATGCAAATATCAGGAGTTTTAAATACTACCAATCTGGAGATATAAAAATAAGCTGTTATTTGCAAAGAAATGCCAGAATACTGATAAAATTATAATGCATTTTAAGCTAATAATTAGCAGTGTTAAATTACCTTAATATAATAAAATGTTAATAATATAACATATTTGGTATCAGAATAATCAGAAAAAATAACCTAATATTAACCATCTGTAATTGGGGTTATATATGATTAATGCAGAGAGTGTGATCTGATTAAATAACCATTTTATAAAAAAAAAAATTAACTTGCTTAAAAATGTCAGAAATGCTGTATTGTATTGCTATGTTGTACTGTATGCTGCCACCTGGTGTTATGTTGCGAGAACTACAGCCAGAAGGTTCTTTCTGGCTGTTAAAAATGAAATTTCCAAGGGCCAATCCGATTTAGACTTCCCAGATAACCAATGGGAACGTCAGCTCCCGTAGTGCCACCCACATGATGTCATCAATGATTATATAATGGGAGTGTTGAATGCACAAGGGAGAGTTGTCTGTAACTTGTTGAAAATTAGTGATCTGATTTTGGCTGCGATATACCTAAAAAAAAAAAAAAAGTTCACTTCAGCAAGGAGCTTAAAACTTATCCTTGATTTGTGCAAAAACCTTCTTTCAAATGAGATGACCTAAAGACCGCTACGAATTGGATCTGTTGCAAAACATTGGGAACCGGATTGCTGTTTATTTGGGTGATGTATACAAGGTTTTTGTAAGATAAGTTATATGCATAGTTAATTTGTATTTAATAGATTTAAAGAAGCAGTGTGTTTTTCTTTTTAAGTTAGCATTTCACAACCTATATATATATTGTTTAAATCTGCGTCTGATTGACCAAGTAACTCATCTATGCAAGTTCTGATATTGTCAGTTAATTTTGTATTAGGATAAATTGCAGTTAAATAGCAGAATATATATATTATCCTATTGTTTTATAAACACTGTTTAGAATTGTATTGCTTGGATGTTAAAGGTTTTTAGTCCCATTGTGTTAAATAAATAAAAGGCTGAATTGTGAAGGTATATTTTTCTGGGTTTTGTAAGAAGGATAGCATATCTTAAGAGTTGGTTTTAACGCATATAAACTTTTATTTAATTTCCTTTTACTGCAAATATAGTTCAATATGTTTATGGATATTAACTAAATAAAAGAATTCAGATATTTATATTAATTGTATGGTCTAGTAGGTGCATGGTTGATAAGGGTTTCTATTTCTTTGTATTATGTTTATAACCCTGCCATAAACTTATATATATATTATTTGGATAGCACTGCTAAGATTTTCATAAATATACTGACAATGCAGTAGACTGGCTTACAGAAGCACAATATACTACTTATTATGATATAGAATCAAATTTAGTTGCCCTTTTTAATTTAAAAGCAGTACTTCATTTCCCATACGGTCAATTACCAAGTAAAATTTTGACATTCTCAAACATTGTTCAGGCTTGGCAGAAATATTGTAGTGCAATAGGGGTTGACGATAGCATATCACATTTTTTACCGATTAGGGGTATATCTGACTTTACACCTGGGGGCATATTTTTCAAGCTCTCGCCGGAAACACAAGTTATGAAGCAGCGTTCTACAGACCGCTGCTCCATAACATGTCCGCCTGCTCTGAGGCGGCGGACAGAAATTGCCAGAAATCAACCCGATCTCATACGATCGGGTTGATTGACACCCCCTGCAAGCGGCCAATTCACAAGAACTGCTGGTGCCATGATAAATGCCATGATAAATGACGAGAGCGTATGCTGTCGGCTTTATGGATGTGCAGCGGACATGATCCACAATATCGGATCATGTCCGCTCGCACAATGGTAATTTGGCCCCCAAGTCTATAAAACCCAATTTTCAGAGAGTGGCAGGCAAAGGGACTAGGTACTTTGTACAACTTATTAATGATGATAAAACAGCAATTAGAACTTATGAAGAACTATCCAGAAAGTACAATTTTTTTTTTGCATATATGCAAAGCAGGAGCTATATCGTACAGATGTGTCAATTGAAAAGTTAGGAATAGGACATGAAAGAGATAGAAGCAGGGATTAACATCTATAGAATAGGTAAGCGATCTATTGCATTTTGGTATAAAATACTGTTGATTAAATGTGGCCAAAACTATGTTGAAAAATTGAAGGGGAGATTCAATAAATATTTCCCAGATTTAAAGATACAAGATACTGTATATTGAAAAGTATAACCCTAGCCGAAAAAGTCACAATAATTAGTTGGAGGGAATCACAACTGAAAGTGATAAATAAATACTATAATACGCCTGACAGAATTAATAAATGGTCCCAGAATAATCAATATGGTAAATGTCATAAATGCAAGGCGGAGAAGGCAGATATTATGCATTATTTGTGGGATTGCCCGAAAATCAGATAGCATTGGAAAAAGATACATTTTTGACTGAAAAACATACTTCAAAATGATATTAAGCTCACCCCCTATTATATCTTTTTTTTTATTTTTCAATCCTACAATGGGGGGAGACCAACAGTTGATAAATATGGCCATTCTGGCTGCACGTAATTTAATCTTTAGAGATTGAAACTCAACAATGGCTCCAACGATCTCAGAATTCGGGAATATTATGAAATTACAAATTACAATAGAAATGCAAGATAATACATTCATGCAAGAAAAATACCTGATAGTGTATTTTGGTAAATGATTAAAAGTAATATTAACATGGCCCTTGACAATCCAGACCCAATTTATATCCCCAATACAGAAAACAGCTGCATTCTTACTCTTAATTTTAGAAGAATATCTTCCACAACAATGGATGGATTAGAGAGAGGGATATGGGTGACAGGATATAATGAGTGATTGGTGGGGCCCTTGGGAAATATGAGGAGTACGAGAGGATTTCTTTTTTTTTTTTTTTTTTTTTTTTAATTCTGTTGTTTTATGTCTATGAAACTGCAAGTGTAAATAGCATAAATTAAAGTTGGTAGATGTGGAAATATATCTCAGTCATGTTTTTGGCTATAAGGCAGGAAAAGACCCGCCGTAACTGTTTAAGTAAACAATCTTAGTGGTTATAAAAGGTCAATTTAAGTTAAAATAAAGAATTGGGTTATAAGAGTGCAATGTATGTTATTTATTTCAGATTAGGAGCTGCGTTTCCACGACAGCTGCACTATGAACAGAAGCTGCGTCTCAATGATTTATGCAATACAGAATAATTGTAATGTTATGTTGATTAGAAAAACGATAAATAAATATAAAAATAACAATTTTTTTGTAGCAAGACTTGTAATTACAGACATCGCTGCTGCAAACAAAAGTTACTTACAAGCAACCAACATCATGGTGCAAAAAATATTTAACAAGATTTTTTATAGAGAAAATATTATGCTTATTATTGCTTAAAATACCAATGACAAGAGTAAAGGGCATTTTAGGAAGACATCACAATCCTGGTACAATTTCTTGTAAATTGTTATACCCTTGCAAACCTCTTTTGCAATATAGCTGCAAGATTTTCATTTGCAGAATGTATGTAACAATTTCCCCAAAGCCAATTGGCTGCCATACCTGCTTGATGATTAGTTGAGGGCATGCCTGATTGGTTAAAGGGACATTGTACCCATTTTTTTCTTTTCTTTTGTGATTCAGATAGAGCAGGCAATTTTAAGCAACTTTCTAATTTACTCCTATTATCAATTTTTCTTCGTTCTCTTGCTATCTTTATTTGAAATAAAAGCCATCTAAGCTTTTTTGGGTTAAGAACTCTGGACAGCACTTTTTGATTGGTGGATGAATTTTTTCCACCAATCAGCAAGGACAACCCAGGTTGTTCACCAAAAATGGGCCGGCATCTAAACCTTTTTCAAATAAAGATACCAAGAGAATAAAGAAAATTTGATAATAGGAGTAAATTAGAAAGTTGCTTAAAATGTCATGCTCTATCTAAATCACAAAAGAAAAAAATTGGGTTCAGTGTCCCTTTAACAATTGGTATGGTTGAGGAGCTGAAATAACAATATAGAAATGAACCCTAGCCATAAAAGGGGTAGTTTTGAGAATATTTAAAGGGACATAAAAGATTATAAAAAAAGGAAATCTTAAAATAAATATTAGTTAATTTCAGACTCAAAAATTGTTTTGCAATAAAGATACTTTTGCAAAACTGCTTCTACTTAGATTTATCTACTTGGGCTAAAACTGACAATATTTGCACTTCATATACCATCCAATTGTTTGCTTGCTTTAGACAGATGCAAGCGCACACTACCTTCTACTGTACAGTTTGTGCATGCGCAGATATATCACAAAACCTGTATTAATGCTTACTAGAAGCATTTTTGTAAGCAAATGTATCAGAAGTGCTTCTATGCATTTAAGAATTTAAGCTTTGCTTTTATGGTTATTTAACACACACACACACACACATATATATATATATATATATATATATATATATATATATATATATATATATATATATATATATATATATACTGTATATATATTTACATACACACTTATATATATATTTATATTTATATATTTCTTATTTCTCATCAACAAGTTGTGAATCTGCTTTCTTACGTGTCCTAAAGTAAGAAATAGCATGTGAAGCAAATGACCAAGCTTTCAGGCATTTTAAAGGTATATTTTTATTAATAGAGCAGATAATTTCTGCTAAACACCTGTACCAGCCAAAATGCATTGAAAGGCAGTGCTTGTCAGACAATGACAATTAGAAGTACCTTTTAATCAGTGAGTATTAGTAGGAATTACAATACTAATACTCTTTGGCCTAGATTTAGAGTTTGGCGTTAGCCGTCAAAACCAGCGTTAGAGGCTCCTAACGCTGGTTTTGGGCTACCGCTGGTCACAGCGGTCACAAGCGGCTCCATCTTGAAGACCTCCGGCGTGGATCCATCCTCTTCTTGCGACGTCCTAAGTCCGAATGAAGGTTCCTTTAAATGACGTCATCCAAGATGGCGTCCCTCGAATTCCGATTGGCTGATAGGATTCTATCAGCCAATCGGAATTAAGGTAGGCAAAATCTGATTGGCTGATTGAATCAGCCAATCAGATTGAGCTCGCATTCTATTGGCTGTTCTGATCAGCCAATAGAATGCAAGCTCAATCTGATTGGCTGATTGGATCAGCCAATCGGATTGAACTTGAATCTGATTGGCTGATTCCATCAGCCAATCAGATTTTTCCTACCTTAATTCCGATTGGCTGATAGAATCCTATCAGCCAATCGGAATTCAAGGGACGCCATCTTGGATGACGTCATTTAAAGGAACCTTCATTCGGACTTAGGACGTCGCAAGAAGAGGATGGATCCACGCCGGAGGTCTTCAAGATGGAGCTGCTTGTGACCGCTTGGAAGAAGATGGTTGCCGGTCCGGATCTACTCTTCTGCCCTGATAGGAGGAAGACTTTGGAGCCTCTTCTGGACCTCTTCAGCCGCCGCTTGATAGAAGACTTCAGCCGGATGATGGATCTCCAGCCCCCTCTTGGGCTTGGATGAAGACTTCGGAGCCTGGAGCGATCGGTGATACCTGGCATGGTGAAGACAAGGTAGGAAGATCTTCAGGGGCTTAGTGTTAGGTTTATTTAAGGGGGGTTTGGGTTAGATTAGGGGTATGTGGGTGGTGGGTTGTAATCTTGGGGGGGTATTTTATGGGTTTTTTTTACAGGCAAAAGAGCTTAATTCTTTGGGGTATGCCCCGCAAAAGGCCCTTTTAAGGGCTGGTAAGGTAAAAGAGCTTTTCTATTTTAATTTTAGAATAGGGTAGGGCATTTTTTTATTTTGGGGGGCTTTGTTATTTTATTAGGGGGCTTAGAGTAGGTGTAATTAGCTTAAAATTGTTGTAATATTTTTATTATGTTTGTAATTAATTTTTTTATTTTTTTGTAACTTAGCTTTTTTTATTTTTTGTACTTTAGTTAGTTTATTTAATTGTATTTATTTGTAGGTATTTTATTTAATTTATTTATTGATAGTGTAGTGTTAGGTTTAATTGTAGATAATTGTAGGTATTTTATTTAATTAATTTATTGCTAGTGTAGTGTTAGGTTTAATTGTAACTTAGGTTAGGATTTATTTTACAGGTAATTTTCTAATTATTTTAACTAGGTAGCTATTAAATAGTTATTAACTATTTAATAGCTATTGTACCTGGTTAAAATAAATACAAAGTTGCCTGTAAAATAAATATTAATCCTAAAATAGCTACAATATAATTATAATTTATATTGTAGCTATATAAGGGTTTATTTTACATGTAAGTATTTAGCTTTAAATAGGAATAATTTATTTATGTAGCGGCAAGGTCCGGTCGGCAGATTAGGGGTTAATACTTGAAGTTAGGTGTCAGCGATGTTAGGGAGGGCAGATTAGGGGTTCATACTATTTATTATAGGGTTAGTGAGGCGGATTAGGGGTTAATACATTTATTATAGTAGCAGTTGCGGTAAATTATGCTCTACGCTCCTTTTTTGGAGCCTAACGCAGCCATTCTGTGAACTCTAAATACCAGCGGTATTTAAAAGGTGTGGGGAAAAAACAGCATGCGTTAGCTACGCGGGTCGTTACCGACAAAACTCTAAATCTAGGCGTTTGTATTTAATGCAAACAACCAAAACGTTGCTGTTTATCAAAATAAAGTTTTCTACTTCCTAAAGAGAGTGCAGTTGCCACTGTTATTTTCACTTTGTATTAGTTCCATTTTTAAATATAAACCGGTAAAAACTGAAAAATTTACTTTTTGAATTGTTGTTTTTTATATAAATTTTATATCAATTATACAATATCTCTTCATAGTTGGATACATACGGCTAAATTATGAGTTTTGCGTTATGAGTAAAAAAGCAGCGTTAAGCCTCATAACGCTGCTTTTTTACTACAACTGGTATTACAAATCTTGTAGGTACAGCTGTCCCGCACACATTCTTGGCCTTAACTCAAATGAACTTACGCAAATTGCGTATAGTCTTTTTTCTATGGGACTTCCATAGCGCCGGTATAACGAGCTTGTCCTGGGAGGCCAAAAAGTGCACGGTACAGCCTACCCCATCAAGATTAGTACCACATTCTAAAGTCAGTAGTTATGAGTTTTACACTACAACGCTGTAGCATAAAACTCATAACTAAAGTGCTAAAAAGTACACTAACACCCATAAACTACCTATTAACCCCTAAACCGAGGCCCTCCCGCATCGCAAACACTAAATTAATATTATTAACCCCTAATCTGCCGCTCTCGACATCGCCACCACTATAATAAATATATTAACCCCTAATCCGCCACACTCCCGCCTCGCAAACATTAGTTAAATATTATTAACCCCTAATCTGCTGTCCCTAACATCTCCACCTACCTACATTTATTAACCCCAATCAGCCAATAGAATGCAAGTTCAATCCTATTGGCTGATTGCATCAGCCAATAGGATTTTTTCAACCTTAATTCCGATTGGCTGATAGAATTCTATCAGCCAAACTGAATCTAAGGAACGCCATCTTGGATGACGTCATTTAAAGGAACCTTCACTCAGCAAGAAGACGTCGGAAGAAGAGGATGCTCCGCATCGGATGTCTTGAAGATGGAGCCGCTCCGCGCTGGATGGATGAAGATAGAAGATGCCATCTGGGTGAAGACTTCTGCCCGTTTGGAGGACCACTTCTGCCCGTCTGGAGGACCACTTCTGCCGGCTTCGTTGAGGACATCTTGCCGCTTGGATGAAGACTTCACCCGGTAAGTGGATCTTCAGGGGTTTAGTGTTAGGATTTTTTATAGGTGTATTGGGTGGGGGGGGGGGGGGGTTAGGTTAGGGCTTTGGGCCGCAATAGAGCTAAATGCCCTTTTAAGGGCAATGCCCATCCAAATGCCCTTTTCAGGGCAAAGGGGAGTTTAGGTTTTTTAGTTAGGGTTTTATTTAGGGGGTTGGTTGTGTGGGTGGTGGGTTTTACTGTTGGGGGGTTGTTTGCATTTTTTTAAGGTAAATGAGCTGATTTCTTTGGGCCAATGCCCCGCAAAAACAAAATTTATGCTTACCTGATAAATTTCTTTCTCTTGTGGTGTATCCAGTCCACGGGTTCATCCATTACTTGTGGGATATTCTCCTTCCCAACAGGAAGCTGCAAAGTGGACACCCACAGCAGAGCTGTCTATATAGCTCCTCCCCTAACCCCCACCTCCAGTCATTTCGACCGAAGGATGTAAGAAAAAGGAGAAACTATAGGGTGCAGTGGTGACTGTAGTTTTAAAAATAAAAAACACATGCCTAAAAGTGACAGGGTGGGCCGTGGACTGGATACACCACAAGAGAAAGAAATTTATCAGGTAAGCATAAATTTTGTTTTCTCTTGTAAGGTGTATCCAGTCCACGGGTTCATCCATTACTTGTGGGATACCAATACCAAAGCTTTAGGACACGGATGAAGGGAGGGACAAGGCAGGAACTTAAACGGAAGGCACCACTGCCTGTAAAACCTTTCTCCCAAAAATAGCCTCAGAGTAAGCAAAAGTATCAAATTTGTAGAATTTAGAAAAAGTATGAAGCGGAGACCAAGTCGCTGCCTTACAAATCTGTTCAACAGAGGCCTCATGTTTAAAAGCCCATGTGGAAGCTACCGCTCTAGTAGAATGAGCTGTAATTCTTTCAGGAGGCTGCTGGCCAGCAGTCTCATAAGATAACTGGATTATGCTTCTCAGCCAAAAAGAAAGAGAAGTTGCCGAAGCCTTTTGGCCTCTCCTCCTTCCAGAGTAGACAACAAACAATGCAGATGTTTGACGAAAATGCTTAGTAGCTTGAAAATAAAACTTTAAAGCACGAACCACGTCAAGATTGTGTAACAGACGTTCCTTCTTTGAAGAAGGATTGGGACACAGAGACGGAACAACAATTTCCTGATTGATATTCTTATTAGATACTACCTTAGGAAGAAACCCAGGTTTGGTACACAAAACTACCTTATCTGCATGGAAGATCAGATAAGGGGAATCACACTGTAAGGCAGATAACTCTGAAACTTTTCGAGCCGAAGAGATAGCTACTAAGAACAGAACTTTCCAAGATAAAAGCTTGATATCTATGGAATGCAAAGGTTCAAACTGAACCCCTTGAAGAATTTTAAGAACTAAATTTAAACTCCATGGCGGAGCAACAGGTTTAAACACAGGCTTGATTCTAACTAAAGCCTGACAAAACGCCTGAACGTCTGGAACATCTGCCAGACGCTTGTGCAAAAGAATAGACAGAGCAGAAATCTGTCCCTTTAAGGAACTAGCTGATAATCCCTTTTCCAATCCTTCTTAGAGAAAAGATAATATCCTAGGAATCCTGACCTTACTCCATGAGTAACCTTTGGATTCACACCAATGAAGATATTTACACCATATCTTATGATAGATTTTCCTGGTGACAGGCTTTCGATCCTGAATCAAGGTATCAATGACCGACTCGGAGAAGCCACGTCTCGATAAAATCAAGCGTTCAATCTCCAAGCAGTCAGACGCAGAGAAATTAGATTTGGATGTTTGAATGGACCTTGGAGTAGAAGGTCCTGCCTCAACGGCAGAGTCCATGGTGGAAAGGATGACATGTCCACCAGATCTGCATACCAAGTCCTGCGTTGCCACGCAGGTGCTATCAAAATCACTGAAGCTCTCTCCTGCATGATCTTGGCAATCAGACGAGGGAGGAGAGGAAATGGTGGAAACACATAAGCCAGACTGAAGGACCAGGGCACTGCTAGAGCATCTATCAGCGCTGCCTGGGGATCCCTTGACCTGGACCCGTAACAAGGAAGCTTGGCGTTCTGATGAGATGCCATCAGATCCAGTTCTGGTTTGCCCCATAGTTGAATCAGCTGGGCAAATACCTCCGGATGAAGCTCCCACTCCCCCGGATGAAAAGTCTGCCGACTTAGAAAGTCCGCCTCCCAGTTCTCTACTCCTGGGATATGGATAGCTGAGAGATGGCAAGAGTGAACCTCTGCCCATAGAATTATCTTGGAAACCTCCATCATTGCCAGGGGACTCCTTGTTCCCCCCTGATGGTTGATATAGGCTACAGTCGTGATATTGTCCGACTGAAATCTGATGAATATGACCGCAGCTAGTTGAGGCCAAGCCTGAAGAGCATTGAATAGCGCTCTTAGTTCCAGAATGTTTATCGGAAGGAGGGCTACCTCCTGAGTCCATGAACCCTGAGCCTTCAGGGAGTTCCAGACTGTGCCCCAGCCCAGAAGGCTGGCATCTGTCGTCACTATAGTCCACTCTGGCCTGCGGAAACTCATTCCCCTGGACAGATGGACCCAAGATAACCACCAGAGAAGAGAATCCCTGGTCTCTTGATCCAGATTTAACAGATGAGACAAATCCGTGTAGTCCCCATTCCACTGGTTGAGCATGCAAAGTTGCAGTGGTCTGAGATGTAGGCGGGCAAACAGAACTATGTCCATTGCCGCTACCATTAGGCAGATCATTTCCATACACTGAGCCACTGACGGCTGAGAAGTGGAATGAAGAGAATAGCAGGAAGTTAGAAGCTTTGATATCCTGACCTCTGTCAGAAAAATTTTCATTTCTACTGAATCTATCAGAGTTCCTAGGAAGGAAACTCTTGTGAGAGGAGAGAGAGAACTCTATTCTCTGTTCACTTTCCACCCGTGATACCTCAGAAAGGCCAGAACAATGTCCGTATGGGACTTGGCGATTTGAAAAGTCGACGCCTGGATCAGAATGTCGTCTAGGTAAGGGGCCAACGCTATGCCCTGCGGCCTTAGAACCGCCAGAAGGGACCCTAGAACCTTCATAAAGATTCTTGGTGCCGTGGCTAACCCAAAGGGAAGAGCCACAAACTGGTAATGCCTGTCTAGGAAGGCGAACCCGAGGAACTGATGATGATCTCTGTGAATCGGAATGTGGAGATAAGCATCCTTTAAGTCCACGGTAGTCATATATTGACCCTCCTGGATCATAGGGAGGATGATTCGGATTGTCTCCATCTTGAAGGATGGGACCCTGAGAAATTTGTTTAGGATCTTGAGATCCAAGATTGGTCTGAAAGTTCCCTCTTTTTTGGGAACTATAAACAGGTTTGAATGGAAACCCTGCCCCTGTTCCTACCTTGGAACTGGGTGGATCACTCCCATAACCAGTAGGTCTTGAACGCAACGTAAGAATGCCTCTCTCTTTTTTTCTGGTTTGCAGATAGTTGTGAGAGATGAAATCTCCCCTTTGGAGATGAACCTTTGAATTCCAGAAGATATCCCTGGGAAACAATCTCTAGTGCCCAGGGATCCTGGACGTCTCTTGCCAAAGCCTGGGCGAAGAGAGAAAGTCTGCCCCCGACTAGATCCGGTCCCGGATCGGGGGCTTCTCCTTCATGTTGTCTTAGAGGCAGCAGCAGGTTTTTTGGCCTGCTTCCCCTTGTTCCAAGCCTGATTAGGTCTCCAGACTGGTTTGGACTGGGCAAAATTTCCCTCTTGTTTTGCATTAGAGGATGCTGAAGCTGTGCCACTCTTGAAGTTTCGAAAGGAACGAAAATTATTCTGTTTGGCCCTTAATTTATTGGACCTATCCTGAGGAAGGGCGTGACCTTTTCCTCCGGTAATATCAGAGATGATCTCCTTCAGGCCAGGCCCGAATAGGGTCTGTCCCTTGAAGGGGATGTTAAGAAGCTTAGACTTTGAAGTAACGTCTGCTGACCAGGACTTAAGCCATAGCGCCCTACGTGCCAGAATGGCAAAACCTGAATTCTTAGCCGTTAGCTTGGTTAAATGAAAAACGGCGTCAGAAATAAAGGAATTAGCTAACTTAAGAGCTTTAATCCTGTCTAAAATATCATCTAACGGGGTCTCCACCTGTAAAGCCTCCTCAAGAGACTCGAACCAAAAAGCCGCTGCAGCAGTTACTGGGGCAATGCATGCAAGAGGCTGGAGAATAAAACCTTGATGTATAAACATTTTCTTAAGGAGACCCTCCAATTTTTTATCCATAGGATCTAGGAAAGCACAACTGTCCTTGACGGGGATAGTTGTATGCTTAGCTAGGGTAGAAACAGCTCCCTCCACCTTAAGGACCGTCTGCCACTAGTCAAAGGGGAAACATCTTTTTAAAAGCAGGAGGGGGAGAGAACGGCACACCTGGTCTATCCCATTCCTTAGTAATAATTTCCGAAAACCTCTTAGGGACTGGAAACACATCAGTGTAAACAGGCACTGCAAAGTATTTGTCCATTTTACACAACTTCTCTGGAACTACAATGGGGTCACAATCATCCAGAGTCGCTAAAACCTCCCTGAGCATTAAGCAGAGGTGTTCAAGCTTAAATTTAAACGCTGTCATTTCAGAATCGGACTGAAGTAAAGCCTTCCCTGAATCTAAAATGTCACCCTCAGATAGAAACTCCCTTGCACCAGCTTCGGAGCATTGTGAGGGTAAATCGGACACAGCTATTAAAGCGTCAGAAAGCTCTGTATTTGTTCTAGCCCCAGAGCTGTCTCGCTTTCCTTGTAACCCTGGCAGTTTGGACAATACCTCTGTGAGGGTAGAATTCATAACTTCCGCCATGTCCTGTAAGGTAAAAGAATTAGATGCGCTAGATGTACTTGGCGTCACTTGAGCGGGAGTTATAGGTTCTGACACATGGGGAGAGCTAGATGGCATAACCTCCCTTTTTTCAGTCTGAGAATCCTCTGGTGATAAATCTTTAAGAGCCATAATATGGTCCTTATAGTTTATAGAAATTTCAGTACATTTGGTACACATTCTAAGAGTGGGTTTCACAATGGCTTCTACGCATATTGAACAAGGAGTTTCCTCTATGTCAGACATGTTTAACAGACTAGTAATGAGACAAGCAAGCTTGGAAAACACTTTAATAAATGTGAAACAGCAATTAAACAAAAACGGTACTGTGCCTTTAAGAGAAAAAAACTAGCACATAAACTGCAAAACAGTGTTAAAAAGTAGTAAACTCTTCGAAATTTTTACAGTGTGTATAAGGGACTAAAGCAACATCGCACCCACTTGCAAATGGATGATTAACCCCTTAGCCCCCAAACCGGATTTAAAAAACGGTAAAAGACAGTTAAGCACCTTGCCACAGCTCTGCTGTGGCTCCTACCTGCCCTCAAATACGATTAGGGAAGAAATAAGCCCTCTATAGTGGTCCTCAGATGCAAGAGGACTTCTCTAGGGAAGCTGGATGTCTCAGTCTGGAAGAAAACTGCGCATCTAAAGTGTGAAAATAGGCCCCTCCCACCATGTACTCGATGTCAGAGGGGCCTTAAGGAAATACTCCTAGGAGTATCTGACTAGCCATGTGTAAAACTAGGCCCCAACTAAAGACTTATCACCCTCAGAGAAAAAAAACGTTCTATTTATGAAACATGTAAACGTTTTGTTACTAAGTAATATGAATATTAACATGAGTATTACCCTGTTTTGTAAGCATGATCCCAGTCGTTGCAAAATCACTGCATCTAGCTTACCTCAAATACACAAGGCTCTGTCAGCATTTTCTAAAATTTATCATCTCTCTAGAAATAAAAATACTGAACATACCTCAAAGCAGGTAATCTACAGACAGTTCCCCCAACTGAAGTTTTCCCAAACGCTTCAGTTATGTGTGAGAACAGCAATGGACCTTAGTTACAAACCGCTAAGATCATCAACCTCCAGGCAGAATTCTTCTTCTAATTTCTGCCTGAGAGTAAAACAGTACAACGCCGGTACCGTTTAAAAATAACAAACTCTTGATTGAAGGTAAAACTACACTAAGACACCACATATCTCTTTATACTTCCTATCTTGTCGAGAGTTGCAAAGAGAATGACTGGAGGTGGGGGTTAGGGGAGGAGCTATATAGACAGCTCTGCTGTGGGTGTCCTCTTTGCAACTTCCTGTTGGGAAGGAGAATATCCCACAAGTAATGGATGAACCCATGGACTGGATACACCTTACAAGAGAAAGGCCCTTTAAGGGTTATTGGTAGTTTAGGCTAGGGTTTTTTTTTTTCATTTTTGGTGGGCTTTTTTTATTTTGATAGGGCCTTTCGATTAGGTGTAATTAGTTGAAAGATCTTGTAATTTGGTTTTTATTTTCTGTAATTTAGTGTTTGTTTTTTTTGTAATTTAGCTAATTTTATTTAATTTAGTTAATTGTATTTCATTTAGGGAATTTATTTAATTGTAGTGTAATGTTAGGTGTTAGTGTAACTTAGGTTAGGTTTTATTTTAAAAGTTAATTTTTTATTTATTTTAGCTAGGTAGTTATTAAATAGTTAATAACTATTTAGTAACTATTCTACCTAGTTAAAATAATACAAACTTGCCTGTAAAATAAAAATAAACCCTAAGCTAGCTACAATGTAACTATTATTTATATTGTAGCTAGTTTAGGATTTATTTTATAGGTAAGTATTTAGTTTTAAATAGGAATTATTTAGGTAATGATAGGAATTTGTATTTAGATTTATTTAAATAATATTTAAGTTAGGGGGTGTTAGGGTTAGACTTAGATTTAGGGGTTAATAAATATAATATAGTGGCGGCGACGTTGGGGCGGCAGATTAGGGGTTAATAAATGTAGGTAGGTGGCAGCGATGTTAGAGGCAGCAGATAAGGGGTTAATAATGTTTAACTAGTGTTTGCGATGCGGGAGTACAGCGGTTTAGGGGTTAATATGTTTATTATAGTAGTAGTATAGTGGTTTATTATAGTAGTATAGGGCGGCAGATTAGGGGTTAATAACATTATGTAGGTGTCGGCGATGTTGTGGACAGCAGATTAGGGGTTAATAAATATAATGTAGGTGTCGGCGATGTTGGGGGCAGCAGATTAGGGGTTCATAAGTATAATGTAGGTGGTGGCGATGTCCGGAGCGGCAGATTAGGGGTTAATAAGTATAATGCAGGTGTCATTGATGTCAGGGGCGGCAGATCAGGGGTTAATAAGTGTAAGATTAGGGGTGTTTAGACTTGGGGTTCATGTTAGGGTGTTAGGTGTAAACATAAATTTAGTTTCCCCATAGGGATAAATGGGGCTGCATTACTGAGCTTTACGCTTCTTTTTGGCAGGTGTTAGACTTTTTCTCAGCCAGCTCTCCCCATTGATGTCTATTGGGAAATCGTGCACGTGCACGTACGACCAGCTCACCGCTGACTTAAGCAGCGCTGGTATTGGAGTGCGGTATGGAGCACAATTTTGCTCTATGCTCACTTCTTGCCTTTTAACGCCGGGTTTGTAAAAACCTGTAATACCAGCGCTGTAGGTAAGTGAGCGGTGAGAATAACGTGCAAGTTAGTACCGCACAGCTCATAACACAAAACTCGTAATCTGGCCGATAATTTTTTACTTACATTATAGATCTGCACCTGTGAGTTCCTTATTAAATGGACATTAAGTCAAAATTTAACTTTGTGATTCAGATAGGGCATGCAATTTTAAACAACTTTCCAATTTACTTTATTATCTAATTCGCTTTGTTCTCTTGATAACCATTGATTATACTGTGCATTTTTATATGTAACAGACAAAGGACTGATTTAATAAGTACATCTGTAGTTTCCTGGCTTGTAATTTGCATTAAAGCCTTGTTTGCTGCAATTGTTTTCAATAGCCAATCTCCACCCACCATCTGCCTATTTTGAGAAGTCAGTCAGGATCTGTCATTGGTATAGACATGACTAGTCACTGTCATTTTGTTAACAAGCATTCAATTGTTTTGCAGTTTCTTATCTGATAATCACTGCTGAGTCCATTTGGGTGAGTCCATTTGGGGACATATATGGGGTAGGATTAGGATTGTGATTTAGCCATGTGCGCTTCAAGCTCTCAGAACTGGAAAAGTCTTAATTTTAAGGGTGAACTAACTGGAAAGTACAGGGAGGGGGGGTTAACTTGTTTTACTATGCATAATATAGCATTTTATATTACAATCTCTACTGTCTACTGTCTGTTCAAATCAACCTGCGGAAGGAAATTAGAAGTGAATATGCTTGTATAAGCTAATAAGATTTCATGAACAAAAAATATACAAATGATTAAAAAGTAAATCAGAAAACATTATGTCATAAGTGGATATGAGTGAAGTAAAAACCATTGTGATCCAAAAAAACATACATCATTTCTCATGAATGTCTGTCTTCAATTAGTATGAGATGCATAAAAACACACAGTACTTAAACTAGAAAATTCCCAGTATGAGATGAGAGTATTTTCAAAATAAATATTCACAAACAAAAACATTTGACATACTTTCCAAAATTTCACATAGATTAAATAGAATGGGGAGGATAGTGACTTAGCCAATAAGGGCCATGGATGGAGCCAAATAACATTGAGGGTGGATTTGGGAGGAGAGTGGGAGAATTGGAGGTGGTACAAGGCTGTCTCCAGCAAACCAGGTTCTTTATAAGGAGACAGAGCTCTGTAAACATGAGAATCATGTAATATGCTGGGCAGTTAGAAGCTCCTCTTTTATATGTGTAGAATCTTGTGTCAATATTAATCCATCTCTAATCCACAGGTCTGATCTAAAACATAAGAGGAAAAAAAAACTATGCATACTGTGCTCACTCTAGAATTGTACTCACCAAAAAGAACTTTACCTCAGCATATATGGAAGCAGCTTCCAGTTGCTGAAGACAATGTATTGAATCTCTCAGATCTTTTGTAACTTCTTGCCTGCAGGTTTATGGTTCTCCTCTATGGCATGTGTACCTATTAGGCACTCAGACAAATTGACTACCCTACAGGGGCATATACCTAGCCATCTGCCCCTCCTTTACCATCACCAAGAATCTGCTGCTTTTGCAGGGAGGTAGCGCACAGACCCATGACCATGGTGAAGGGAATTATCCATAAAAAGATATGTCTGAGTCATGGAGACTGGACAGACAGATGCAAGTTTCTTAGAAATAAATATTTACTTTACTAATTCCCATATGGGATCTGCTTTGGAACACTGACTATGTCTGACATGCTGTCAGACTCTGTCTGTATAGTGAGGATGTGAAAATCCAATGGGAGATATTAGGGGCAGAAATGGACAAGTATGTGATAATGTTACTTACCAGAGAAGGTTGCACAGAAAAGGAAGATTGTCACAGTAAATGCAAGTTGTCAACACACAAGGGCTACAAGCTGGAGTTTAATGGAACTGAGGGTATAATGTGGGGGAGAGCTGGGGTATAATGTGGGGGAGAGCTGGGATATAGTGTGGGGGAGAACTGGCTTTATTCTGGGATTGGGGTGGGCTGAAGCAGGTAGAATATTCAGTTGAGTTTTGGAATTCAGGTGATCATGTTAGGTATGGGGGTGTTTAAGAGCTGTGTACAGATTGGTGAGGGTAGTCTACATAGTTGGCTAATAACGCTACCAAAGATGGTAGAAGTAAAGCACCTGAAATACTACGAAAAAAGAGAGCTCCAGGAATTAAAAAGTGCAAAAAGAAAATGTTCTGTGCTCTGTAAGTAAATAGGAAAAAGTCACTAGAGAAAAAGTGTAGGTTTACCTAAATATATAAGGACAGTTTTCTTATACATTGGGTTGAAGCACAAGCTGGAACATTGAAACTCATAAACTTCATGCAATGTTTGTGTCTAATGAAAAAGTGGAAATTACAAATGCTGGCCTAGATTTAATTTGAATTTTACAACTTTATAGATGAATTAGAGTTTTTTTTTACATTGGTGCCAGGTGTTGTTGAACCCCACCGTTACAGTCGCCAATCACCAACTAACACCCAGTAAAGCATTGGTTATCCTGATATACCTAGGTGTACTCTTCAAAAAAGATACCAAGAGGATAAAGCAAATTTGATAATAGAAGTAAACTGGAAAGTTGATTCAAATTGTACGCTCTATCTGACCCATGAATGTTTAATAACTTTCTAATTATCACATTTTCCTTGTTTTAAGCCCAGGAGTGTGAGTGTCTCTATATGGCAGCTGTTTTGTAACAATATTATCCCTTTGCAAAATCACTATTTCCTGCCATGTAGTGAGTGCTCCAGACACCTACCTAGGTATGTCTTCAACAAAGAATACCATGCGAACAGAGCAAATTTGATTGTAGAAGCAAACTGGAAATTCTTTTAAAACTGTATGCTCTGTCTGAATACCAAAATAATTTTTTTAGGTTTTATCTCCCTTGAATTTTGACTTTATTGTCCCTTTAAGATGGAGGAAGAGAGGAAAGTGCACTATGTCTTCAGTAGGGTTAGGTGTTTAAATATATAATATAGTTAATTTAATTTGTAGTTTAATGTAATTTTACAGGGAGTGCAGAATTATTAGGCAAATGAGTATTGTTACAGAAGCATTAGTTATTTTGTTGTGAAGAAACTTATTTCCCAGCAGCAATGCCTGAACCAGCCAAGCCAGCGCCTAAGAAGGGCTCCAAGAAAACTGTAACAAGTATCATTTCATAAAGGGTTAACTCTGTTCAGTTTTGAGAAAACTATTTTCTGAGGCAGGTTTCCTAGCATATTGTGTACTGTAATTAAGTTTGTGATAAGCATTCACTGCTAGGTGATAAGAAGGACTCAATTGTTTTCTTGTGTGTACTTGTTATCTGCGGTGGCCTGTCCAAGGGCTTTGTCTAAATGTGTGATGGGGGATTTTATGCTTCCCCCCCTGGGAGTGCCCTGTGTGCATGTAACCTAAATAAAAAGCAGGCTGGGCATCCCAGTCCTCAGTTCTTGGTTGTCCCTCAATCGCAGCGTTGACTCGTTTTTGTGGGCAGAAGGGTATCCTAGCTGTACTACAGCTAAGGGGGATTATTCTACATTTGCGAGACTCATATAGAATACTATGGAAAGCAGTTTCTCCCCTCTTCAGCAATAGGAATCCAGGCTACTAAGCGGTCCATCTCTCAGCGAGACTAAGGGTAACCGTAACATTTGGCGGCAGCGGTGGGATTTTTCCTGGATTTCCTAGGAGAGGTACAGAACGGATGGAGAGCGCTTACGAAAAATTGAAGCGTACAACCCTAAAGGATTTACTTGAAAGCAGAGGGGGGTACGCCAGCAACCGGCCGAGGAGAGAGCTGATCGCAGAATTGACCGAACTGGATCAGAGCTTCACAATGGCGGAAACACCGACCACGATTAGTGACGAAAAAACCAGGATTGTTCGGGAGAGGCTCTCACTGTACGGGCCGAACCCCTCCATGGAATTGGTACAGAAGTTGATGGCGGAAGCGGACAAGGATATACGAGAGACTCGAGCCCACGAACTCAACCTAGCGAACGCACACCGCAATGCTGAAGCCCCGCAGGTAATCATCCCTGTCGAAAATGCTGGGAGGCCCAAGATACCCTATGCGGCATTTCGACCCTTCCTAGAGAGCGAGACAGGGATTGATGAATATTTGGCGGACTTCGAAAGGCAATGTGCCCTGCACCAGATTCCCAACAGGGAGTGGCCCACGATATTGTCTGGGAAACTATCCGGGCGAGCCCTGGAAGCCTTTCGTACTCTGGGTGCTGAGGAAGTGACACAGTATGAGCTAGTTAAGGAGACACTGTTGCGACGGTACGCAGTAACTCCGGACGCGTATCGCCGACAGTTTCGGGGCACGAAAAAGAAGCCTAACGATACCCATATGGAATGGGCGCACCGAATGCGGAGAGCGGCAAATCACTGGATGAGCGGAAGTAAAGCGGTGACTGGTGAGGAAATTTTACAATTGTTTCTCTTAGAACATTTTTATAATGGCATGGAACAGCAAGGGAAGGAATGGCTGCGAGACAGGCGACCTTCTACCTTAGAAGAAGCAGCCAAATTGGCCGATGAACATTATGACTCCCATCTTCACGAACCCAGAGAGGTTTACCGTGCACCCCCTCGTGCTGAATTCCGAGCCCCGGTGCCCGCAGGGCCCGCCCGACACTCAGGACCACCCAATAACAGCTCTGAGCGTCCCAGACCGACTTGCCACCGATGCAAGCAACCAGGGCATTTCATGGCTAGCTGCCCCCTTAATACGCACCAGACACCCAGGAATTACAATTACCCCTCTGGGGCATATCGTCCGGCCCGGACCCTCTGTGTTAACCAAGAGGCCCCTATGGAGGAATATTTGGGGCCGCTTCACGAGGCGGACCCTGTATATGCTGCCTCAGATAACCGCCAGCACCATCGGCAGAAGGTATGGCTCGAGGGGCGATCTACCGAGGGATTGAGAGACACAGGGGCTACTATCACGCTGGTACAGAGTCATTTGGTGCCGGAGCACAAGCGATCTGGACAGACTGTGGCCGTTAGAGTGGCGGGGGGGGATGTGTACAAAATTCCAACAGCTAAAGTGCATCTTGATTGGGGAGCGGGAAAGGGGGCTGTGAACG
Organism: Bombina bombina; assembly: GCF_027579735.1. NCBI lineage: Eukaryota > Metazoa > Chordata > Amphibia > Anura > Bombinatoridae > Bombina > Bombina bombina. Next base: position 135,408,280 of record NC_069499.1, on the reverse strand, counting down.
TGGGCATAATGGATAATTTACCTGCCGAAGTACTACTGGGCAATGATTTGGGCCCCATGACTTCTGCCTATGCTCCAGTATGCAACAACGAGGCGGACCCAGTGACTACACGGGCCCAAGCCCGGACGGAGCGAGAACTCTCACCAGTGCGGGAGACACAGGTAAGACCTACCCCGACATTGCCTGACATGTTAGGCCCCATACCCTGGGACACCCCAGATGCTTTCGAGACAGAGTCTAAGACTGACCCGACCTTACAAATGTACCGGGAACGAGCAGAGACCGGAGGGGGCGGGGCAGATAATGAAACATTCTTATGGGAAAAAGGGAAACTATACCGCTGGACAGAGAAAAGGGGACAGCATAGGCGACAGCTGGTAGTGCCCCACAAATACCGTCAAGAAATCCTCAAGATAGGCCATGACATCCCCTTAGCAGGCCACCTAGCTGTAACCCGTACCCTACACCGCATTACTCACACGTTCTTTTGGCCAGGGGTACACGCTGACGTTAGAACTTACTGTAACATCTGCGATGTGTGTCAACGAGTAGGAAGGCGAGGCGATCACCCTAAAGCCCATCTAGTAAATATGCCCATTGTAGAGGAACCCTTCAGCCGGGTTGCTATTGACCTAGTGGGACCACTGGCTACCCCTAGTCCCTCCGGTAAGCGCTACATTCTTACCGTAGTGGACTACGCTACCAGGTACCCAGAGGCTGTCGCCCTATCCAACATACAAGCGGATACGGTAGCGAATGCACTAGTACAGGTGTTCTCCCGGGTAGGATTTCCAAAAGAAATCCTATCCGACCGAGGCACGCAATTTACGGCTGAATTGACCCAACAACTCTGGCAGGTTTGCAAAATTAAGTCCCTCCTGAGCTCCCCATACCACCCCCAGACGAACGGGCTGTGTGAGAGGTTCAATGGGACCCTCAAGCAAATGCTCAAGACGTTCACTCAGGAATACAGAGACTGGGAACGCTTCCTGCCGCACCTCCTTTTTGCTTATCGGGAGGTGCCCCAGGAAACGACAGGGTTCTCTCCCTTCGAGTTGCTCTACGGAAGAAAGGTACGGGGACCCCTAAACCTGATCCGGGAGCACTGGGAGGGAGAGATGGAGACTGACGGTGTCCCCATTGTGCCATACGTGCTGGAACTCAGGGACCGAATGGAGCAATTAGCCAAATCCGTGCGGGCTAATCTCCAGTCGGCCCAGAGAAGACAGAAAGTATGGTACGATCGGGGGGCCCGAAAGAGAATCTTTACCATAGGACAAAAGGTGTTAGTACTTAAGCCGGTGAAGACAGACAAATTGCAGGCGTCCTGGCAGGGCCCCTACCAGATCGTAGAGAAAAGGGGAGACACCACTTATGTGATAGCTAGCTGCCACGACAACAATCTTAGAAAGACATTCCATGTAAACATGCTCAAGGAATATTTTGAGCGACCAGAGAACGTGACGGCCGTATGTTGTTCCCCTCAGGAAGGCCCCGACAGTCTACCCATTCCAGACCTATTAGAAAAGAGTCTCCCCACAGGTATAGTGGCTCAGGTTCAGATAGGAGACCGACTTAGCCCCACTGAAAGGGAGCAGCTCAACCAACTCCTACAGTCCAAACACCTCACCTTCTCCCCGAAGCCAGGGTACACTACTTTAACCACCCACCAGGTAGATACTCCGGGACAAGCTCCCTTGCGCCAGGCTCCGTACCGAATCCCCGAAGCAGTTAGGATAGGAATGAAGAAGGAGATCGATGAGATGCTCCAACTCAGGGTAATTGAGCCCTCCGATAGTCCCTGGGCCTCCCCAGTTGTCTTGGTGCCCAAGAAAGATGGGACCACCCGGTTCTGCGTAGACTATCGGAGGCTCAATGAAAAGACCGTGACGGACGCTTACCCTATGCCCAGGGTAGACGAGCTACTCGATCGTATAGCCAGGGGAAATTACCTGACCACTATTGACCTCTGCAAAGGTTACTGGCAGATTCCCCTGGCCCCGGAGGCTATCCCCAAGTCGGCATTCGTCACCCCATTCGGCTTATATCAGTTTAGGGTAATGCCGTTTGGGATGAAGAATGCCCCAGCTACATTCCAGCGCTTGGTGGATAGGCTCCTGGATGGCTTCCAGAGTTTTGCTTGCGCCTACCTGGACGACATAGCGATCCACAGTGAGTCATGGGAGGACCACTTAGCTCACATAGGAATGGTTCTGGATCAGATCCGGGCTGCTGGCCTGACTCTGAAGCCAGAAAAATGCCACTTTGGGATGGCCGAGGTACAGTACCTGGGTCACCGGGTGGGGTGTGGAAAGCAGCGACCAGAGCCGGCCAAGATAGAAGCTGTCGCCAATTGGCCCACCCCCATCACTAAGACTCAGGTCCTAGCCTTCCTGGGCACGGCAGGGTACTATAGACGGTTCGTACCAGACTACAGCACACTTGCCAAACCCCTGACTGACTTGACCAAGAAGAACTTACCTCGACAGGTCCTGTGGTCTCCCCACTGTGAAACGGCTTTCCAGGCTCTCAAAAATGCTCTAATTAACGCTCCTGTCTTGGCGGCTCCAGCCCTTAACAAACGTTTTATCGTCCACACAGATGCTTCCATGTTCGGGCTGGGAGCCGTCCTCAGCCAAGTAGGCGAAGATGGAGGGGAGCATCCAGTTGCCTACATCAGCCGGAAGCTCCTGCCCCGCGAAGTCAGCTATGCAGCAGTCGAAAAGGAGTGTTTGGCTTTGGTGTGGGCATTAAAGAAATTGACTCCCTATTTATATGGGCAGGAGTTCACTCTGGTCACCGACCATAACCCGTTGGTGTGGCTGAACCGGGTCTCTGGAGATAATGGCAGGCTATTACGTTGGAGTTTATCGTTGCAACCCTTCAATTTCACCATTACTTACAGACCTGGGAAACAGAATGGCAACGCCGACGGGTTGTCCAGACAAACCGACCTCAGCCCCGCATAACCAGCGGTCTGGACAGCCTTAGTCTGCCCCGAAAAGGGGTCAGACCGTGTCTGCCAGAGTGTTCCACAGAAAGGGAGCCCTGTTACAGAAGCATTAGTTATTTTGTTGTGAAGAAACTTATTTCCCAGCAGCAATGCCTGAACCAGCCAAGCCAGCGCCTAAGAAGGGCTCCAAGAAAACTGTAACAAGTATCATTTCATAAAGGGTTAACTCTGTTCAGTTTTGAGAAAACTATTTTCTGAGGCAGGTTTCCTAGCATATTGTGTACTGTAATTAAGTTTGTGATAAGCATTCACTGCTAGGTGATAAGAAGGACTCAATTGTTTTCTTGTGTGTACTTGTTATCTGCGGTGGCCTGTCCAAGGGCTTTGTCTAAATGTGTGATGGGGGATTTTATGCTTCCCCCCCTGGGAGTGCCCTGTGTGCATGTAACCTAAATAAAAAGCAGGCTGGGCATCCCAGTCCTCAGTTCTTGGTTGTCCCTCAATCGCAGCGTTGACTCGTTTTTGTGGGCAGAAGGGTATCCTAGCTGTACTACAGCTAAGGGGGATTATTCTACATTTGCGAGACTCATATAGAATACTATGGAAAGCAGTTTCTCCCCTCTTCAGCAATAGGAATCCAGGCTACTAAGCGGTCCATCTCTCAGCGAGACTAAGGGTAACCGTAACAAGTATTTTGACCACATCATCCTCTTTATGCATGTTGTCTTACTCCAAGCTGTATAGGCTCGAAAGCCTACTACCAATTAAGCATATTAGGTGATGTGCATCTCTGTAATGAGAAGGGGTGTGGTCTAATGACATCAACACCCTATATCAGGTGTGCATAATTATTAGGCAACTTCCTTTCCTTTGGCAAAATGGGTCAAAAGAAGGACTTGACAGGCTCAGAAAAGTCAAAAATAGTGAGATATCTTGCAGAGGGATGCAGCACTCTTAAAATTGCAAAGCTTCTGAAGCGTGATCATCGAACAATCAAGCGTTTCATTCAAAATAGTCAACAGGGTCGCAAGAAGCGTGTGGAAAAACCAAGGCGCAAAATAACTGCCCATGAACTGAGAAAAGTCAAGCGTGCAGCTGCCAAGATGCCACTTGCCACCAGTTTGGCCACATTTCAGAGCTGCAACATCACTGGAGTGCCCAAAAGCACAAGGTGTGCAATACTCAGAGACATGGCCAAGGTAAGAAAGGCTGAAAGACGACCACCACTGAACAAGACACACAAGCTGAAACGTCAAGACTGGGCCAAGAAATATCTCAAGACTGATTTTTCTAAGGTTTTATGGACTGATGAAATGAGAGTGAGTCTTGATGGGCCAGATGGATGGACCCGTGGCTGGATTGGTAAAGGGCAGAGAGTACCAGTCCGACTCAGACGCCAGCAAGGTGGAGGTGGAGTACTGGTTTGGGCTGGTATCATCAAAGATGAGCTTGCGGGGCCTTTTCGGGTTGAGGATGGAGTCAAGCTCAACTCCCAGTCCTACTGCCAGTTTCTGGAAGACACCTTCTTCAAGCAGTGGTACAGGAAGAAGTCTGCATCCTTCAAGAAAAACATGATTTTCATGCAGGACAATGCTCCATCACACGCGTCCAAGTACTCCACAGCGTGTCTGGCATGAAAGGGTATAAAAGAAGAAAATCTAATGACATGGCCTCCTTGTTCACCTGATCTGAACCCCATTGAGAACCTGTGGTCCATCATCAAATGTGAGATTTACAAGGAGGCAAAACAGTACACCTCTCTGAACAGTGTCTGGGAGGCTGTGGTTGCTGCTGCACGCAATGTTGATGGTGAACAGATCAAAACACTGACAGAATCCATGGATGGCAGGCTTTTGAGTGTCCTTGCAAAGAAAGGTGGCTATATTGGTCACTGATTTGTTTTTGTTTTGTTTTTGAATGTCAGAAATGTATATTTGTGAATGTTGAGATGTTATATTGGTTTCACTGGTAAAAATAAATAATTGAAATGGGTATATATTTGTTTTTTGTTAAGTTGCCTAATAATTATGCACAGTAATAGTCACCTGCACACACAGATATCCCCCTAAAATAGCTATAACTAAAAACAAACTAAAAACTACTTCCAAAACTATTCAAAAAACTATTGAACATGGTTGTTGTTCAATAATAAAATTAATCTTCAAAAATACAACTTGCCTAATAATTCTGCACTCCCTGTAGTATAACAGTTAGGGTAGATTATTAGTTTTATATAGTTTAATGTAATTTTAGTATAATAGTTAGGGTATGTTAATTATTAGTTTAATATAGTTTTTTTTAATGTAATTTTAGTATAATATTTAGGGTAGGTTAATTAATAGTTTAATATAGTTTAATTTAAATCTAAAGGTAAGTTTAAATTTATTATAAGATAGGGATGAGTTAATATTTAATATAAAGTTAGCGGGTTGTTAGGTTTAGGGGTTAATAGTTTAATTTAGTTTATGGCGATGTGGGGGGCTGGTGGTTTAGGGGTTAATAGGTTTAGTAAGTGCTTGTGATGTGGGAGGCCAGGGGTTTAGGGGTTAATACATTTATTTAGTTGCGGTGGGCTCCGGGAGAGGCGGGATAGGGGTTAATAAGTATAATGTAGGTGGCGGATGTGTAGGGGGCAGCAGATTAGAGGTTAATAAGTATAATGTAGGTGTCGGCAGTGTAGGGGGCGTCTGATTAGGGGTGTTTAGACTCGGGGGTTATGTTAGGGTGTTAGATGTAAACATAACTTTTATTCTCCCATAGGAATCAATGGGACCTTGCATTCTATTGGCTGATTGGAACAGCCAATAGAATGCAAGCTCAATCCTATTGGCTGATTGGATCAGCCAATAGGAATTTTCCTACCTTAATTCCGATTGGCTGATAGGATTCTATCAGCCAATCGGAATTCAAGGGACGCCATCTTGGATGACGTCATTTAAAGGAACCTTCATTCTTCGCTAGGACTTTGTTTGAAGAGGATGCTCTGCGTCGGCTGGACTGAAGATGGACCCGCTCCGCTCCGGAAGGATGAAGATAGAAGATGCCGTCTGGATGAAGCCTTCTGCCGTCTGGAGGACCTCTTCTGCCCCGATCGGATGAAGACATCTGTCGTATGGAGGACCACTTGTTCCCGGCTGGGTGAAGACGGCTCAAGGTAGGGTGATCTTCAGGGGGTTAGTTTTAGGTTTTTTTAAGGGGGGATTGGGTGGGTTTTAGAGTAGGGTGTGTGTGGGTGGTGGGTTGTAATGTTGGGGGGTATTGTTTTTTTTTTACAGGTAAAAGAGCTGATTACTTTGGGGCAATGCCGCGCAAAAAGGCCCTTTTAAGGGCTATTTGTAATTTAGTATAGGGTAGGGAATTTTTTTTATTTTGGGTTTTTTTTTTATTTTATTAGGGGGATTAGATTATGTGTAATTAGTTTAAAATTCTTGTAATTCTTTTTTTATTTTCTGTAATTTAGTGTTTTTTTTTCCGTAATTTAGTTTATTTAATTTAATTGTAATTAATTGTAGGTAGTTTAGGTAATTAGATTAATGATAGTGTAGAGTTAGGTGTAATTGTAATTTAGGTTAGGATTTATTTTACAGGTAATATTGTATTTATTTTAGCTAGGTAGTTATTAAATAGTTAATAACTATTTAATAACTATTCTACCTAGTTAAAATAAATACAAAATTGCCTGTAAAATAAAAATAAATCCTAAAATAGCTACAATGTAACTATTAGTTATATTGTAGCTAGCTTAGGGTTTATTTTATCGGTAAGTATTTAGTTTTAAATAGGATTAATTTATTTAATTATGTTAAATTTATTTAGTTTAATTTAAATTATGTTTAAGTTAGGGGGGTTAGGGTTAGACTTAGGTTTAAGGGTTAATAAATTTATTATAGTAGCGGCGACTTTGGGGTCGGCAGATTAGGGGTTAATAATTGTAGGTAGGTGGCGGCGACGTTGGGGTCGGCAGATTAGGGGTTAATAATTGTAGGTAGGTGGCGGCGACGTTGGGGGCGGCAGATTAGGGGTTAATAAATATAATGTAGGTGTCGGCGATGTTAGGGGCAGCAGATTAGGGGTTCATAGGTATAATGTAGGTGGCGGCGATATCCGGTCGGCAGATTAGGGGTTAAAAAATTTTATTTCAGTGTTTGCAATGTGGGGGGGGGGGCTCGGTTTAGGGGTTAATAGGTAGTTTATGGGTGTTAGTGTACTTTGTAGCACTTTAGTTAAGAGCTTTATGTTCCGGCATTAGCCCATAAAACTTTTAACTACTGACTTTCAAATGCGGTAGGAGTCTGGACAGGAGAGGGTCTACCGCTCACTTCTTCCAAGACTCGTAATACCAGCGTTAGGCAAATCCCATTAAAAAGATAGAATACGCAATTGACGTAAGGGGATTTGCGGTAGCCTCGAGTCGCGGAAGAAAAGTGAGCGGTACACCTGTACCTGTCAGACTCGTAATACCAGCGGGCGGTAAAAAGCAGTGTTAGGACCCCTTAACGCTGCTTTTTTACCCTAACGCCAAACTCGTGATCTAGCCGTATGTTTGCACCTAAGACACTTCAATTACTCTATCACTGTTTGTAAGTACTAAATCTAATATAGTTCCTTTACGTGTTGGTTCTTTTACTAGTTTTTCAAGAGATTCTTCTTGTAAAGATTCCAAAATATACTTACTTTTAGTTGATTTAGCAACGGGTACTTCCCAGTCTACATCAGGCATATTAAAGTCCTCCACTACTATAACATTGCCCTTTATTGTAATTTTGGCTATTTCATAAATTAATAGTTGATCTGTAATGGAGGTCTATATACTACCCCTATTCTAAACACCTGTTTCATTTCAGTTTCTTTAGTTACCCAAACACTTTCTACATTGTCATTGGTTTCTACAATTTCAGTTACTTTAATATTTTCTTTCACATACAGAGCAACCCCATTCCTTTTTTTCCCTACTCTATTTCTTTTTTAAAACAAAATGTAACCAGATATGACTGTTTCCCAATTGTGAGAGTCTGTGTACCATGTCTCTGTTATAGCTACCAAATCCAACTTATCTTGAATCATTATTGCAGTAAGTTCACGTAATTTATTTACTATACTGTGAGCATTTGTGCAGATAGCATGAAGAACATTTCTAGAATTCTCAAATCCTTTTGCATGGTCAATACACCCCCTGCTTACATTAATACATTTTCATTTTAACACTAGCAATGCTGTACTGCTATGTGATTAACCCTTGTAATGGGGATAATCAAATAGTAAAAGTCCCGCTTTCGACCTGAAGAACACTGCAGGTCCTGAGCAGAAACTGCCGTTGATCCAATCAGCAGCACTAGTTGCACAGATAGGGGCTTAAACATACAGCATTACAGCATTGCTAGTGTTAGCATGTCATTTTAACACAATAATAACCCTTATAGCTGGGTGGTCAGTAAATTCTGCCATATGGTGTGCTCATTACATAGGTCTAGGGAGAACACTGATATCAATATGTTAAAGAACATAAATTCAGAGTTACAAGCATCTCAATACAGCACATGCATCTGGACTCAATTAAGTTACTGGAAGTTTGATAATGAAAAGATGTAGCAGTGACAGGAAAAAGATTAGCTATGGAAATTGCTTTAGACATATTACATTAAGATAACAAAAAAACTGGATATGAGAAGCATGAAATTGGTAGAAAATGACAGGTTAAAGGGATAATAAACCCAAATTTTTATCTTTCATGATTCTTATAAAGCATGCCATCTTATGCAACTTTCTCATTTACTCCTATTATCAATTTTTCTGCGTTTTCCTGCTATTTTTATTTAAAAAGCAGGAATGTATAGCTTAGGAACCGGTTAATTTTAGGTTCAGCACCCTGGATAGCGCTTGCTTATTGGTGACTACATTCAGCCAACCAATCAGCAAGCGTAACCCAGGTTCTTAACCAGCTCGTAAGCTTTACATTCCTGCTTTTTAAATAAAAATTGACAATAGGAGTAAATTAAAAAGTTGATTAAAATTGCATGCTCTATCTGAATCATGAAAGAAAAAATTTGAATTAAGTATCCCTTTAAATTAAACCTTTAAAATTACTTTTTATTTAACACTGAGCATGAGACTGCACATAGATATCATCTAAATATTTTAAAACCATTCCAAAATAACACAAAACAGCAACGTCTACAAATACTGTCTTATGGTTAGTACAAACGTATAGGGTGATATATATATTTTGACAACATTTAAAGTGAATGGTTCAGATAGATCATGAATTAAAAAGAAAAATACAATTTAATTCTGTTAACATATTTACATAATTCACTTGGTGTCCCTTGTTAAGGGGCATTCCTAGAAAGGCATGGGAGTGTGCATTTGTCTTGACCACTATATGGCAGCTGTTTTGCAGTAATGTTTATAACAATGTTTTACATTGTTGCATACTGCTGACACTTAGGGGTAGATTTATCAAAGCAATTTGCCTGTAATTGCAGGCAAAATAACACATACACATATTTATGAAAGCAATCTGCACCTACAATTGCGCAAATCTGAAAAAAACTTCTTCGCACTCCGCTTGCATTCGCCTAGGCGCACAGGCGTGCTCCCAAATTCACCAATATACATTAGTAATAGGCGTAATTTCACAGCCCGACCTACAAATACGCCCAGTTTCTTATTTATCATTACTTTGCGCCGATAGGGAACTGAAATTTCTCCTTAGATTGCGTGTTCTATATTTTGCCATACAGACTGAAGCGAACACCATTATCATAAATGCTTTTACATCTTGTGATGCAGTACTTTCTTCTTTTAACTAATTTTTCAAAGGTTCAGCGCCAAGAAGAGACTGTTATTGCCAGAAATCTGCGCTTCCACAGAGGCATACGGGTACCAAGTGTTTTTTATTTATATATATATATATATATATATATATATATATATATATATATATATATATGTATATATCGATCGATATATCTATATATATATATATATATATATATATTTATATATTGATTTTTGCAATCTTAAATTACCAACATATGGCAAAAACAGCACGGAAACATTATATAATATAAATATGCGCAAAATATATACCTAAAAATGCTTTTTTCATTATCAAGACATGGCGGCGTAAATATTTATAGGGATCTACTGTGATAAATAGGGAGTAAATGCTTTTTCCGACAGGCGAAATTTATCATTATTACACCCCAGCTCGCCTGCGCGAAGTTACGTCTATTTTTTTTATAAATTCTGGCGCACATGTTCGCTTCGTCGGAGGCGAGCTGGGGTGCAGTTACAGGCGAAGCACATACAGAGTTCGCCTAGCCTTTGATAAATCGACCTCATAGTGATCAAGACACATTCACGCTTCTGAGCCTATTGAGGAATGCTCTTCAACAAAGTTTAACAAAGGAATAATATAAATGCGATGACAGAATCATTTTATAAACGTGCTTCTGTCTAAATTATGTAATTTTAATTACCTTTGATGCCTCTTTAAAAAAACATAATTATAAAGTACAAAGTTGTAAGTCAGGAACTCTTAAAGGGATACTAAAGCCAATTTATTTCTTTCATGATTCAGATCGAGCATGCAATTTTAAGCAACTTTCTAATTTACTCCTTTTATCAATTTTTCTTCATTCTCTTGCTATCTTTATTTGAAAAAGCAGTAATCTAAGCTTAGGAGCCGGGCTATTTTTGGTTCAGAACCCTTGGTAGCTCAGCCACCAATCAGCAAGCACTACCCAGGTGCCGAACCAAAAATGGGCTGGCTCCTAAGCTTCGATTCCTGCTTTTTCAAAATTGATAATCAGAGTAAATTAGAAAGTTGCTTAAAATTGCCTGCTCTATCTGAATCATGATAGAAAAAAAATGGGTTTAGTGTCCCTTTAATAAAAAACAAAATGAAAAGGTGCATTTATAATCATGGTAGAAATGTAGTTTTGTTGTAAATGTGAGATGCCAGCAATTTATCTCCTAGATTTACTAAGCCTGTAAAGAACTTTCTATGGACAAGATCCAATTTATTTGTGGAGCCCACACACTACAGTTTAGAGAACTTCAGCTACTGAACACTTACTGTAGATTCATTTAAATTCTTTATAATTTAAAGGAGACTTAACTATTTAAAGGGACATCCCGGTCAAAATTTAAATGCACATAGATTCATTACTTTTTTAAATAGAAACATATTTGCAATATACATGCACTGGCAAAAATGTTTCTAGAAAAAGTTATCACTGTTTTAGTGTTAACTTTTGTCTCTGCACATGCATGTGAAGCATAGCTAGATATTCTCAGGGCACCAGCATTTTAAATGTTACAGCTGCTCGGAGCACCAGTGGGGCTTGTATATCATGTTAGCAATTAACAAAATTGAGTCATTACGAGATGGTACAAACTCATTAGGACAGCTGCTGATTTGGGGCAAGATTGTGAGTGGTGCGGTAGTTAGCGCTCCGGATCTAACTCTGCTCTAATTCGTCATTTTGCACATGTTGGGTAGAATGTGTATTACAAGTTGAAAGTAAGAAGTTTTTGTTTGTGTGCTAACCCGACGTGTGCAAAAAGCCGACATTAGAATAGCCCTTGTTCAGCTACAGTTTATGCTCAGGACCAGCAGTGCTCTGTAGCTCCAGGGCGGTAATTTAACATTTGTGGGGTTAAACACATAGGCATCATATCTGTAAAAAAACTTTGTTCTTTTATTCCATAAACCACAACATCAGCAATAGTGGAAAAAGTCTTAAATGTTTCTGCAAGAAACCACCTTAATCTTAGACCTATGTCTCTTACCTCACATCCTCATATTTAAAGAACCTGCAACTTGATTGGAGACATAGAAACCTCCCAAAAAAAGAAATAATAGTACTGTCATGCAAAGGAATAAGAGCATATAAATATCAAAAGAGCAATAATCTTATTACAAATAAAGAAGCTATATGTCAATGCTGAGTACTTAGTATGTGACAATATAACATACAGATAAATCCACTCCCTAATTAAAAGTTAATCTAAACGTACATGTTAGTCAGGCATATAATACATATGTAATGTACATTACCAACAAATTGACAATATCAGCTTTAATATTAAATCCATGTGGGACCAGTGTATGCAGATTAAAACTCCAAAAGACTTCTCTTCTGGCTAAAAGTGCTTCCATATTACCACCCCTAGAGGGCCGTCTGATTTTTTTTTAATAACTCTATTTAAAAAGATGTGTGTATCCTTGATGTTTATCAAAGAAGTGTGGTGCCAATGCAGAACAAAAAAAAATTCCTATCAATATCATTAAGGTGCTCACTGCTCACATATCCGTTTACAAACTTTAAGGGTTGTTCTACCCACATATTGAAAAATATAAACTACAAACTTTGTTCTGCAATTTGTACACATCCCCATTGAGTATATCTTTTCGGTAACACATGATTGAAAAGTGGTACTGACTGTATGCCCCCTCCCCCCATTTATATTGGCCCATAAATTGTAACCAATTAGATTTTGTGGTTTTATTAGGGTTCCAAACCATGCTTGGGGCAAGAATGTTGCCTAGTGTCTTATTACGTTTGCTCACAACGTAACACCCTTTTCGTACTATGTCCTTTAAATGATTATCACACATAAGTACTGGTAACTGTTTCTTGACTATTTCACAGACTTGATGTTGAGCAGAAAATGTAGTCACAAACACTGGTTTCTCAACCTGTTCTGGCCTTCTAGCCATATCTAACAAGAGGGAAGATCTAGCCATATCCTTAACTTCATTAAAAACCCTATAAATAATAGACACTGGATAACCTTTTTGTAATAACCGTGTTTTTAGATCACTACTTTCATTCAAAAAGCTTGATATTTAATACGCATAAATTGTCCTTTTGCTATCCCATGTGCAAACATTGCATGTCACTGTCAGACATGGCCAGACCACTCCTGTCCTAGCCTCTCTCTGTCTCTCCTCCTGTCCTCGCAGTTGCAGCAGCTGGCAGCACCACCAGCATGACCGCATGGGGGCGTCACTTTGGAGACTGAGCCTCAGACTGCTCCTGTTCTCTGTTTCTGAGGGATGTAGACCGTGGGGAAGTCATGCAGGACGGATGAGGCTGGCAGCATGATCACAGAGCATGGTGCATGTGCGCACCCATTATGCTGCATTGCTTAAAGACGATGCAGAGCCATTCAGGGGCATCATTGAAGGTGGGAATCAAACAAGTGCAGCACTTCCCTCCAACACCAGTCACCTCATAAGCATTGGTTCAGGGTCAGCTTGCACGCAGGGACAATGTCTTCAGCCTGTCCTGCTGTACATGGGCCACTAATGACGCTTCTCTATCCCCTTCACATCTCCAACTTCTTCACGTTGGCCCTCCGACCAACTTCACTGCCGCTGCACCACCAGGTGCATTCCTGACCTCTGCCTGTTTTCTCTGGATTTCCCTTCCTGCTTGCTCCTTTGGTATGGAAGCCTTGTTTGGACTGTGTTCCTGTGTATGACCCCCAGCCTGTTAACTGGACTTTCTTTTCTCCTGCTTTGTATCTAAGCTGGTGTAGACTTATCTGCAGTGTATTACATCACCTGCTGCTCTGGACTGTCCTCTGCTTTTCTCTGTTACTTCTGCACAGTGGGGCCATCACTCAACACCATAGGTAGGAATCAACTCAGCCTGACAGTAATTTAAAAATCATAAAAAAACAAATAATCAAACTAATCACGCAAAAATACATAGGAAACCATTGTTTTGTTAAAGGGACAGTCTACTCATGAATTTTTGTTTAAAAAGATAGATAATCTCTTTATTACCCTTTCCCCAGTTTTGCATAACCAACATGGTTATAATAATATACATTTTACCTATGTGATTACCTTGTTTCTAAGCCTCTGCAGACTGCCCCTTATTTCAGTTCTTTTGGCAGACTTGCATTTCAGACAATCAGTGCCCTCTCATAAGTAACTCCTCAGGGTGAGCACAATGTTTTCTATATGGCACACATTAACTAACGCCCTCTAGCAGTGAAAACTGTCAAATGCATTCAGATAAGAGGTGGCCTTCAAGGGCTTAGAAATTAGCATATGAGCCTACCTAGGTTTAGCTTTCAACTAATAATATCAAGAGATCAAAGCAAATTTGATGAGAAAAGAAATTAGAAAGTTGCTTAAAATTACATTCCCTAGACTGTCCCTTTAAGGTGCATCAAAAATAGAAACAAAATTTTCCACCAGAAATTTTATTTTATCAAAAACGTAAAATATGTATGTAAATTACCCAGCAATAAATCAAATAAAATTTGCACAGAGTAAATTGTAATTTAAGTAGACTCGATGTGCAAAAAACACATAGAAATTCATACTTATAAGTACAAAATACAAAGCATAATTGTTGGGGGTTTACGGAAAATGGGCGTATATGAAATTGCACTATTTTACAGTACAATGCCCCTTTAAAGATCAAAAATGGCCCTTCTGATGGAGAGGTTGGACACCCCTGAGGTACATGATAATGAGTGAAGTGGGAGCCTCTAGTACTTTGGTTGGGAAACAGTCTCTACATAAACAGAAGAAAATCACTGTACTCTCATATTCACTCTCTGACCTCAAACTCTGTTAGCACAGATTGCTCCAATTTGGGTGTGCAATATTTTTATTGAGAATTGTACTTTTTACCCTTTGTACTTTTTATTAATAATTGATTGTTAGAGCGGTTAAATGGAACCACAAACATCAAGTTTTAATGGTGCTGTTTTTTCCTGTATTATGCTCATTAAGCTGCCTCTTTATACTCAGCATTTTACATTTTCATAGTTTAACAGATCACAGAAAATGAAAGTGAGCAAAATTATTTTCCTTTGTAACACAGAGAGAGTTGAGTCCATAGGTCCCACCTGCAGCCCACTCACTGAATGTTACAATGGTGATAACTAGATAGATAGATAAATATATATATAGACAGACAGACTATAGATAGATAGATAGATAGATAGATAGATAGATAGATAGATAGATAGCAAGATAGATAGATAGATAGATAGATAGATAGATAGATAGATAGATAGATAGATAGATAGATAGCAAGATAGATTGATAGATAATAGATATATGATAGATAGATAGATAGATGATAGATGATAAATAGATAATAGATAGATAAATAGATGATAGAAAGATAATATATATATATAATAGATAGATAGATAGATAGATAGATAGATAGATAGATAGATAGATAGATAGATAGATAGATAGTCAAATATATAAAAAATAAATATACATAAACAAAAGTTTATAATATAAATATACAAAAGTTTAGTATAGAAATAAATGTATAAAAAGTGTTTTAAAGTTATATGGTATATGGCAAGGTGTTGCACTTAGAAGGACTCAAAGGTTGTATATGTTTGTGTGTGGATGTGTATCTATGTGTATATGTGAATGTACGTGCGGACATACATATGTACACAAGAACAAAGCTTTTTAGACTATATTTAGGGCTCGATTTACCAAAGCCCTACGGCTGCAAGTTCTCACAAGAACTTGCTTGCCGTAATTTATCAAGCAGCGGTGACCAGACCGCTGCTTCCTTAACCTCTTCGCCACCTCTAAGGTGGCGAAATTCAATCTCCGTGGTTGAGTCCGACTGAGGAGATTGACAGCTCCTGCCCGCGCGTGATTGGCTGTGCGTGGGCAGGGGGCGGGATTGCACGCGAGCGCAAAATTGCGCTCGTGTGCAATGGTGATTACCTGCGGGTAATTTCGCCCCGCCACAGGCGATCTGAGGCGTGCAGGGGCGCGTATACGTGCCCCTGTACGCCTCAGCTTTGATAAATCTAGCCCTTTGTGCACCTTCAGCTTAGCGAACTTTGGCTTGGCGCACCTTCTGGTTAGCCCACTAGCAAATGCCATAACAGAGTTTTGAAGCACTCGCCATAGGTCTTTGAGGTGAGGGCATTAGTGCGACTGCGCTAATGCCCTCACCTCCAGATGTTTTTACTTCGAATAACAATAAGAGCACAGCACTACTGATTTAAATAGAGCAGTGTTAGCGCTCAACAGTGCTAATATTTTTGTGCTCCACTTGTAATTTGGATCTAAATATGTCTATATTTCTATCTTTATTTTGATTTTTTATTTAACTTGTAAAAATTAGATCTTTTTTTCTTTTCTTCCACACAAGTCTAGATTTATTTTAAAACCATTAAGATTATTTGAGTGTGGGTATGTTATCATTCTCAATAAAAATGATCTATACAATATGGAGATACATTAAATAAAAACATACATTCTGGTACGGCAAAACTGTTAAAATATTAAAGTTGAAACTAACTATGGCCCTTAAGGGGTTAACGTATAATTCTGTAGAGAAAAACAAATTGCTTATTGGCAATAAATACTTTTTGTACAGTGTTATCAGTAATTCAACCCATTCGCTGCCAGTCATACAACTACAATCTATGCGGGTTGGGCGTTATGGATCCTTCAGGGTTAATTTGACACCCTTTAGTGTCCTCACATCCTTGTTATGCTGTTTATGTCTTACAGCTGCACTTTCATTTATTCCTTTAAACTTCCTTCCAACCGCACAGCAGCAGCAGCAGCAGCTCCTCCTGATTCTCTAGCTCTACAGCGTGGGCTCCTGGGGGCGGAGCGAGTGATGTCAGCCACCCCCGGGAGGAGAGTGAGAGGTTTACCACGTTGAGTCTCACTTTCCCGGACCGCGAACTTAGGCACAAACTGCCACGGGCAATAGAAGCTGCCATGATGCTGCTGGGCAGCGGGTGAATATAGGGGCGCTGTTTGCAACACTTGTCTAGAATGAGTGGGCAGCCGCCTCGGGACACCCCGATGGACAACTCCAGCAGTGAGTTGTGTATAGCTAAGATCCATCTAGAGCCAGGGGAGAGCCCAGCCATCAGTGCAGTCATGTTCTCTGCAGGGGTCCTGGGCAACCTTATAGCCTTGGTGCTATTAGAGAACCGCAGGAGGAGCATCAGGGGCAAGCTATCCCTGTTTCACATCCTTGTAACAGGACTTGTTATCACAGACCTGTTGGGCACCTGCATGATCAGCCCTGTGGTACTGGTGTCTTATGCCAAAAACCTCACCTTATCCGCTTTGGATGACAGCGTTTGCCACTACTTTGCATTTGCCATGACTTTCTTCAGCTTGGCCACCATGCTAGTACTTTTTGCCATGGCCCTGGAGCGTGGATTGGCCATAGGACATCCTTATTTTTATGATAAGTACATAAGGAAACGGTGTGGATTTATTACATTTCCTACCATCTACAGTTTTTGCACATTCTTCTGCCTTTTACCATCCATGGGTGTTGGTGAGTATGTTCAGTACTGCCCTGGGACTTGGTGCTTCATAGACATGAGGGGGCACAGCACCAGTGGTGGGCACAGGAATGTCTACTCTACTCTGTATGCCACCATCCTGCTTATACTGATCATTTCTGTAATAACCTGCAACCTCATAGTCATCACTAGCTTGGTGAGGATGCACAAAAGGCAGAAGTCCAGAAGAGTTGGCTCTTTGATGGTCAATAGGAAGGAGAGAAGAGTATCTATGTCTGAAGAAATCGATCACCTCATTTTGTTAGCATTGATGACCATTATCTTTGTCATCTGCTCTGTCCCCTTTACGGTAAGTTAAATTACTTTACTATTTTAAATCACCTTGACCAAGGATTCAGAGGCTTTTACAGGAAGATACATTTGTCCATTAATATAGGATGATTCACTTTAGTGGTTTAACTTTTAAGACAACAGAGAAAGTTTTACATTTTATTTCTCAGTAGAATATTGTTAATATTCTTAGTAAATAGCAATTTTATTTTTACCAAATTTAAATTTTAAACTTGTAAATGCCTGTTACTGAAAATAGATATCATTATTGTTATTATTATTGTTATTATTATTATTTTTTTGTGTAACAAATGTTTTTTACGGAATGACATCACATGGAAAATCCAGTATATCAGGGGTGACAAATCTTGCCATGCTTTCTGAAGGTGAAACTGAAAAAAACATTTGTTGGCTTAACAAACCCTATTTTTTCTACAATGCAAGTATTCAGTGTGTTTCAAGTTCCTTCATCTTGCTGTGTAAACAGGCTTTTAACACCGCTGGGTGCTATTTTTTTTACCCACTTAATTATCAGAAGACAAAGAGAATTTGTTTTTATAGTAGTACTAGCAGACAGTACAGCCTATCAGACACCATAGTACCACATCACATTGGCAAAGAGTCATTCATTTTCATGGGGCTACTAAAGCACAATGGCCTTTTTCAATGGGGCAAATGGTGAGGCATCTGATTGGCTGTACTGCCTGCCTACAGTACTAGTAGAAAATTACCTCTGTCATTGAGTAAGTAGATTAGCAGAAAGTTTAGATTCACACAAAGTTTGTGCCCTACAATGTAAAGCATACACTGCAGAATAAATATGGTTTACTATCCATTTAATTTTCTAGTGCTGAACTGGTCCTGAGCAGGATATAGATGGTGATTAGAGGCTACTTAAGTATGCTGCACTTCATTGAAGTGCAGCATACTTAAGCATACTGCACTTCATTGAAGTGCAGCACTGAATAGGAAACCAGATGTTTCCTATTCAGGAACAATAATATATTTCAGCTCCTGATTGAACTTTAACTATGTGTTTAATACACTTGCAGTAGTGACAAGCACAAATCTAATAATATAAAGCTTTAAATAAAGAATGAGCATATTTTATGATTGAATTATTATTTGCATTTAAAATATCAGATATTTCATTCCCTAAAAACTTTAAATATAAAAATGCTAACTCATACGATCCCAAAGAACTGTATATGTTTTGCAGTTGTCACATTTTACAGACAAATGTAATATTTCAAGATATTTTTAACACTCTGTAAGCAAGAGGATGTGCATTTTTTTTTATTGCAGCACACAGGATCTAAGGTTATCACAATTCTAGAGAATTGTTTGACCGTTGTCCGTATTGCAATGCAACAATTAGATTAAATAAACAGGAAATTTTAATTACTTCCAACTTACAGTAACTATGACCTAAGTTTTCAGATGTCCTCTTATATAATCAATTTGTATGGTGAGAACTAAGTAGTAATTTCCATGTATAGTGAGTTGCAACATAATTTGTTTTTGGTTTAGATCACTAAACTGCTGGTGGGAGTTTTGTGAACATGGATTTTTATGTAGCGTAAGATAAATATTACATCTGTTAAGGGACAATCATAACAAATTTGGCTGCCACTTTACTGCTTGGTTTCAATGGATGCAGTTGTAGTGCTTAAGTATATATACTATTATAATATATAACATTTATAGTAAGCTATTAAAAGGACATAAAACCCAATTTTTTTTCTTTCATGATTTAGGAGCATACAATTTTAAACAACTTTCCAATTTACTTCTATTATCTAATTTGCTTAATTCTCTTGATATTCTTCGCTGAAAAGCATATCTAGATAGGCTCAGTAGCTGCTGATTGGTGGCTGAACATAGATGCCTCGTGTGATTGGCTCACCCATGTGCATTGATATTTCTTCAACAAAGGATTCCTAAAAAATGAAGCAAATTAGATAATAGAAGTAAATTGGAATGTTGTTTCAAATTGTATTCTCTATCTGAATCATAAAATAAAAATGTTGGGTTTCATGTCCCTTTAACTTTTAGAAAGACATAAGACAGTTATTTCCTTCAGGATTTAGATAGATCATATGATTTTAAACAACTTTCCTATATCCTATTGTTATCAAATTTGCTTCATTCTTTGGTATCCTTTGTGGAAGAAGCAGCAATGTGCTACTATGAGGTAACTGTTCACATAAGGTGAGCCAATCACATGAGGCATACATGTGTTACCACCAGTCAGCAACTCCTGAGCCTACCATTGTTTTCTTTTCAACAAAGGATACCAAGAAAACAAAACAAATGAGATAATAGAAGTAAATTGGAAAGTTGATTAAAATCACACGCTCTATCTGAACCAAGAAAGAAAAAAAATCTGGGTTTCATATCCCTTTAAAAAAAAAAAAAAAATACTTTCCATCAATCAAAAGAATGCAGCAATAAAGACCATTCACTTCGTTTTCATAATAAAATGTGATTCTTTTCCAAACCCACAGTGGGATTGATTATGAGTCCTATCATGGTGGGCTACCTGGGTAGGGCCTTTGTGCGCCTTCATGGCAGTGCGCATGCGCAATCATAGCCTCTGACATAGTTGTATACGTCACCTACACATGTGCATACTAAATAAGCTCATGCAGCGCTGCGAGGTCCCACATAGCTGCTGACAGACAGTTGAAAAATGCGCATGCGCATATCCAGTACTAGGTCCTGTAGGATCATCGTTAATAAAATTTGATTTGCCTCTAATGCCTCTAATGCGCATGCTGTCTAGACCATACACTAAACTGATTAATATTCATAACGGAAGACGTTTAAGTGTCACTTATTTGACGCAATATTTTCTTGTAGAAGAGCCCTTTTTGGTGGGCTGTCGTTAGTGATGACATCATGGGACTAATATTATTGATTTAAAACTATTCAGAAAATATTTTTCGTGACATATTATTTCATAGTTTATGTTTTTTGTATATGCAATTTTGAACAGTATCATAATCCTTTAAGCTTTAACTGCTATGGTTGTAAAAGGACATAAGTACAAATTAAACTTTCATGATTCAGACAGAGCATGCACATTTTAAAATGCTTTTCAGATTACCTCTATTATGACATTTACTTTGTTGTTCTTAGTATCCTTTGTTGAAAAGCCTATCTAGGTAAGCTTAGGAGCAGCAATGCACTACAGGTGATGGGGATTGATGTATATGCACATATATGCCTCTTGACATTGGCTCACCATATGTGTCCAGCTAGGTCCCAGTAATTCATTGCTCTCTGGAATTGGGTTAATAAATAAAACATTTTGTTACAGAAGCATTAGTTATTTTGTTGTGAAGAAACTTATTTCCCAGCAGCAATGCCTGAACCAGCCAAGCCAGCGCCTAAGAAGGGCTCCAAGAAAACTGTAACAAGTATCATTTCATAAAGGGTTAACTCTGTTCAGTTTTGAGAAAACTATTTTCTGAGGCAGGTTTCCTAGCATATTGTGTACTGTAATTAAGTTTGTGATAAGCATTCACTGCTAGGTGATAAGAAGGACTCAATTGTTTTCTTGTGTGTACTTGTTATCTGCGGTGGCCTGTCCAAGGGCTTTGTCTAAATGTGTGATGGGGGATTTTATGCTTCCCCCCCTGGGAGTGCCCTGTGTGCATGTAACCTAAATAAAAAGCAGGCTGGGCATCCCAGTCCTCAGTTCTTGGTTGTCCCTCAATCGCAGCGTTGACTCGTTTTTGTGGGCAGAAGGGTATCCTAGCTGTACTACAGCTAAGGGGGATTATTCTACATTTGCGAGACTCATATAGAATACTATGGAAAGCAGTTTCTCCCCTCTTCAGCAATAGGAATCCAGGCTACTAAGCGGTCCATCTCTCAGCGAGACTAAGGGTAACCGTAACATTTGGCGGCAGCGGTGGGATTTTTCCTGGATTTCCTAGGAGAGGTACAGAACGGATGGAGAGCGCTTACGAAAAATTGAAGCGTACAACCCTAAAGGATTTACTTGAAAGCAGAGGGGGGTACGCCAGCAACCGGCCGAGGAGAGAGCTGATCGCAGAATTGACCGAACTGGATCAGAGCTTCACAATGGCGGAAACACCGACCACGATTAGTGACGAAAAAAACAGGATTGTTCGGGAGAGGCTCTCACTGTACGGGCCGAACCCCTCCATGGAATTGGTACAGCAGTTGATGGCGGAAGCGGACAAGGATATACGAGAGACTCGAGCCCACGAACTCAACCTAGCGAACGCACACCGCAATGCTGAAGCCCCGCAGGTAATCATCCCTGTCGAAAATGCTGGGAGGCCCAAGATACCCTATGCGGCATTTCGACCCTTCCTAGAGAGCGAGACAGGGATTGATGAATATTTGGCGGACTTCGAAAGGCAATGTGCCCTGCACCAGATTCCCAACAGGGAGTGGCCCACGATATTGTCTGGGAAACTATCCGGGCGAGCCCTGGAAGCCTTTCGTACTCTGGGTGCTGAGGAAGTGACACAGTATGAGCTAGTTAAGGAGACACTGTTGCGACGGTACGCAGTAACTCCGGACGCGTATCGCCGACAGTTTCGGGGCACGAAAAAGAAGCCTAACGATACCCATATGGAATGGGCGCACCGAATGCGGAGAGCGGCAAATCACTGGATGAGCGGAAGTAAAGCGGTGACTGGTGAGGAAATTTTACAATTGTTTCTCTTAGAACATTTTTATAATGGCATGGAACAGCAAGGGAAGGAATGGCTGCGAGACAGGCGACCTTCTACCTTAGAAGAAGCAGCCAAATTGGCCGATGAACATTATGACTCCCGTCTTCACGAACCCAGAGAGGTTTACCGTGCACCCCCTCGTGCTGAATTCCGAGCCCCGGTGCCCGCAGGGCCCGTCCGACACTCAGGACCACCCAATAACAGCTCTGAGCGTCCCAGACCGACTTGCCACCGATGCAAGCAACCAGGGCATTTCATGGCTAGCTGCCCCCTTAATACGCACCAGACACCCAGGAATTACAATTACCCCTCTGGGGCATATCGTCCGGCCCGGACCCTCTGTGTTAACCAAGAGGCCCCTATGGAGGAATATTTGGGGCCGCTTCACGAGGCGGACCCTGTATATGCTGCCTCAGATAACCGCCAGCACCATCGGCAGAAGGTATGGCTCGAGGGGCGATCTACCGAGGGATTGAGAGACACAGGGGCTACTATCACGCTGGTACAGAGTCATTTGGTGCCGGAGCACAAGCGATCTGGACAGACTGTGGCCGTTAGAGTGGCGGGGGGGGATGTGTACAAAATTCCAACAGCTAAAGTGCATCTTGATTGGGGAGCGGGAAAGGGGGCTGTGAACGTGGGCATAATGGATAATTTACCTGCCGAAGTACTACTGGGCAATGATTTGGGCCCCATGACTTCTGCCTATGCTCCAGTATGCAACAACGAGGCGGACCCAGTGACTACACGGGCCCAAGCCCGGACGGAGCGAGAACTCTCACCAGTGCGGGAGACACAGGTAAGACCTACCCCGACATTGCCTGACATGTTAGGCCCCATACCCTGGGACACCCCAGATGCTTTCGAGACAGAGTCTAAGACTGACCCGACCTTACAAAAGTACCGGGAACGAGCAGAGACCGGAGGGGGCGGGGCAGATAATGAAACATTCTTATGGGAAAAAGGGAAACTATACCGCTGGACAGAGAAAAGGGGACAGCGTAGGCGACAGCTGGTAGTGCCCCACAAATACCGTCAAGAAATCCTCAAGATAGGCCATGACATCCCCTTAGCAGGCCACCTAGCTGTAACCCGTACCCTACACCGCATTACTCACACGTTCTTTTGGCCAGGGGTACACGCCGACGTTAGAACTTACTGTAACACCTGCGATGTGTGTCAACGAGTAGGAAGGCGAGGCGATCACCCTAAAGCCCATCTAGTAAATATGCCCATTGTAGAGGAACCCTTCAGCCGGGTTGCTATTGACCTAGTGGGACCACTGGCTACCCCTAGTCCCTCCGGTAAGCGCTACATTCTTACCGTAGTGGACTACGCTACCAGGTACCCAGAGGCTGTCGCCCTATCCAACATACAAGCGGATACGGTAGCGAATGCACTAGTACAGGTGTTCTCCCGGGTAGGATTTCCAAAAGAAATCCTATCCGACCGAGGCACCCAATTTACGGCTGAATTGACCCAACAACTCTGGCAGGTTTGCAAAATTAAGTCCCTCCTGAGCTCCCCATACCACCCCCAGACGAACGGGCTGTGTGAGAGGTTCAATGGGACCCTCAAGCAAATGCTCAAGACGTTCACTCAGGAATACCGAGACTGGGAACGCTTCCTGCCGCACCTCCTTTTTGCTTATCGGGAGGTGCCCCAGGAAACGACAGGGTTCTCTCCCTTCGAGTTGCTCTACGGAAGAAAGGTACGGGGACCCCTAAACCTGATCCGGGAGCACTGGGAGGGAGAGATGGAGACTGACGGTGTCCCCATTGTGCCATACGTGCTGGAACTCAGGGACCGAATGGAGCAATTAGCCAAATCCGTGCGGGCTAATCTCCAGTCGGCCCAGAGAAGACAGAAAGTATGGTACGATCGGGGGGCCCGAAAGAGAATCTTTACCATAGGACAAAAGGTGTTAGTACTTAAGCCGGTGAAGACAGACAAATTGCAGGCGTCCTGGCAGGGCCCCTACCAGATCGTAGAGAAAAGGGGAGACACCACTTATGTGATAGCTAGCTGCCACGACAACAATCTTAGAAAGACATTCCATGTAAACATGCTCAAGGAATATTTTGAGCGACCAGAGAACGTGACGGCCGTATGTTGTTCCCCTCAGGAAGGCCCCGACAGTCTACCCATTCCAGACCTATTAGAAAAGAGTCTCCCCACAGGTATAGTGGCTCAGGTTCAGATAGGAGACCGACTTAGCCCCACTGAAAGGGAGCAGCTCAACCAACTCCTACAGTCCAAACACCTCACCTTCTCCCCGAAGCCAGGGTACACTACTTTAACCACCCACCAGGTAGATACTCCGGGACAAGCTCCCTTGCGCCAGGCTCCGTACCGAATCCCCGAAGCAGTTAGGATAGGAATGAAGAAGGAGATCGATGAGATGCTCCAACTCGGGGTAATTGAGCCCTCCGATAGTCCCTGGGCCTCCCCAGTTGTCTTGGTGCCCAAGAAAGATGGGACCACCCGGTTCTGCGTAGACTATCGGAGGCTCAATGAAAAGACCGTGACGGACGCTTACCCTATGCCCAGGGTAGACGAGCTACTCGATCGTATAGCCAGGGGAAATTACCTGACCACTATTGACCTCTGCAAAGGTTACTGGCAGATTCCCCTGGCCCCGGAGGCTATCCCCAAGTCGGCATTCGTCACCCCATTCGGCTTATATCAGTTTAGGGTAATGCCGTTTGGGATGAAGAATGCCCCAGCTACATTCCAGCGCTTGGTGGATAGGCTCCTGGATGGCTTCCAGAGTTTTGCTTGCGCCTACCTGGACGACATAGCGATCCACAGTGAGTCATGGGAGGACCACTTAGCTCACATAGGAATGGTTCTGGATCAGATCCGGGCTGCTGGCCTGACTCTGAAGCCAGAAAAATGCCACTTTGGGATGGCCGAGGTACAGTACCTGGGTCACCGGGTGGGGTGTGGAAAGCAGCGACCAGAGCCGGCCAAGATAGAAGCTGTCGCCAATTGGCCCACCCCCATCACTAAGACTCAGGTCCTAGCCTTCCTGGGCACGGCAGGGTACTATAGACGGTTCGTACCAGACTACAGCACACTTGCCAAACCCCTGACTGACTTGACCAAGAAGAACTTACCTCGACAGGTCCTGTGGTCTCCCCACTGTGAAACGGCTTTCCAGGCTCTCAAAAATGCTCTAATTAACGCTCCTGTCTTGGCGGCTCCAGCCCTTAACAAACGTTTTATCGTCCACACAGATGCTTCCATGTTCGGGCTGGGAGCCGTCCTCAGCCAAGTAGGCGAAGATGGAGGGGAGCATCCAGTTGCCTACATCAGCCGGAAGCTCCTGCCCCGCGAAGTCAGCTATGCAGCGGTCGAAAAGGAGTGTTTGGCTTTGGTGTGGGCATTAAAGAAATTGACTCCCTATTTATATGGGCAGGAGTTCACTCTGGTCACCGACCATAACCCGTTGGTGTGGCTGAACCGGGTCTCTGGAGATAATGGCAGGCTATTACGTTGGAGTTTATCGTTGCAACCCTTCAATTTCACCATTACTTACAGACCTGGGAAACAGAATGGCAACGCCGACGGGTTGTCCAGACAAACCGACCTCAGCCCCGCATAACCAGCGGTCTGGACAGCCTTAGTCTGCCCCGAAAAGGGGTCAGACCGTGTCTGCCAGAGTGTTCCACAGAAAGGGAGCACTGTTACAGAAGCATTAGTTATTTTGTTGTGAAGAAACTTATTTCCCAGCAGCAATGCCTGAACCAGCCAAGCCAGCGCCTAAGAAGGGCTCCAAGAAAACTGTAACAAGTATCATTTCATAAAGGGTTAACTCTGTTCAGTTTTGAGAAAACTATTTTCTGAGGCAGGTTTCCTAGCATATTGTGTACTGTAATTAAGTTTGTGATAAGCATTCACTGCTAGGTGATAAGAAGGACTCAATTGTTTTCTTGTGTGTACTTGTTATCTGCGGTGGCCTGTCCAAGGGCTTTGTCTAAATGTGTGATGGGGGATTTTATGCTTCCCCCCCTGGGAGTGCCCTGTGTGCATGTAACCTAAATAAAAAGCAGGCTGGGCATCCCAGTCCTCAGTTCTTGGTTGTCCCTCAATCGCAGCGTTGACTCGTTTTTGTGGGCAGAAGGGTATCCTAGCTGTACTACAGCTAAGGGGGATTATTCTACATTTGCGAGACTCATATAGAATACTATGGAAAGCAGTTTCTCCCCTCTTCAGCAATAGGAATCCAGGCTACTAAGCGGTCCATCTCTCAGCGAGACTAAGGGTAACCGTAACACATTTCATTTACATTTTTTATGTCCCTTTAAAAATAATTAAAAAGGTACAATGGACACTTGAGATAATTTTTAAAACATTATTGCCAAATTGGGCACACACTGTCAGAAAGGTTTACCACCCCTGCAATAGACTATCCCACCATTTTCCCATTAGCTGTCAAAAAGGGCAGCTAAGCAGCTGAGCTAAATCCGTGTTACTGAGCCTACCTCAGTATGCTCTGATTATAAGACAAAGGAACCCAAGTGTAAATGTTAAAATGGAACTGGAAGGTGAAACACAAAACTTGTATGTTCTTAAGTCTTCATCATGAAAGTTTACTATTACTTCCACTCCTTTAAAGTGAAGGTCAATTTTTGCTATTATCTATATACCATGTTAAAGTTTGTTATAAATATTAAAGTCGCTGAGTTTATATGTAGAAATAACGAATCCATTTCAAATAAAATGTATTTATAATATACCTCCGTTATCGCGATTAGCTCCGCCCCTACCACACTTTCTTATTCAGATGTTATGACGTTGCTTTGTTTCTTACAAGCGGACTACGCTGGTGCACCCGTGTTTTGTTTGAACTGCGCATGCGTATTGTCAAGTCAATAGCGCATGCGTTTCGTCAACCCACGTAACAAATAAATACTTTATGATGTAGAGATTGATTATAATTTAGTCCAATTTGTTTTGTAAAGGCGCAGCGTATTGATTCTTACCTGTTGTTATAGTTGCAGGCTAATTTGCTAGGATGCAAGAGAGCGTTGATGTTGATTCAATGTATCAACAATTGTGAGAGCGGACAACGCATGCGCGAAACATGAACGAGCATGCCGATGATGACGCGCTTTGTTTAAACGCATGCGCATAAGGTTGCAATGACGAAACCGAAAAGGGGCTGGACGCCACGGGGGTAAACACTAGATTCGATAGAAAAACTGTCACTCAATAACGGCAGTATGGCGGGCGGATTATACAGGTGAAACGGAGCAGATTGAAAACGTTAAAAATAAAACTTTTGATTGTATTTATATATAATTTGATGAATGAACATCATACTGAATTTAACTAACATATTGAGAAATTATAACCAGAACGCCAGACTTGACCTTCACTTTAAAGATGCCCAGTTTAGATAAATATAGTACAGTTATAGGGCTGTTGAATGTGGGCAGCTGCCATCAAAAGATTAATTGTTTTTGTACTGAAAAGGTAGAAATAAAGTTTTCTTAATCCTGACCACATACTGTATTTACTGTATTTGATTTCATACTGCGGTCGCTGCCTGTAGTAGGAAGGTTGTGAAAGAACGAGCTGGCATTCAACTTGATAAGTCACTTCCACTTTATGTAAAAATATGTTAAACCTCTCTTGTTCAGTCTTGTACTTTGTTGGACACATATCAAAACTTTCTAATCTGTCTTCACTTTACAAAGCACTCTGTAAGTAACAATTCTGTCTGGATATTGTCATGTTATCATATACACAGTTTTAGGACATGATTACTCTTGTGCTCAGACAATCTTTCTTCTCAGTCCAGTTGTTCCTTCCATGAAAGTATTTTTCTTCACTGTTTCACTTTTTTTTTTTTTTTTTTTTTTTTGCTAAATGAGGGTAGTTTACAAAATATTAGCATTTTTATTTTAAAATTGATTTTATGCTGAAAACTATTTGCTTATTGTATTTATTTTTTTCACAGTAAACATTTATTGAATGCTTAGACATCATTTTTATTAATCAAACTAAACTTTGTTTAAAGGGACAGTATACACTCATTTTCATATAACTGCATGTAATAGACACTACTATAAAGAATAAGATGCACAGATACTGATATAAAAATCCAGTATAAAACTGTTTAAAAACTTACTTAGAAGCTCTCAGTTTAGCTCTGCTGAAAAGGCAGCTGGAAAGCCCACTGCAAGTGGGAAATAAGACCCTCCCCCTTCTTTTGCATATGAAAAGACCTTTTACACAAACAGGAGCAAGCTGGAGAAGGTAGCTGACGGTATTCTCATAAAACTTTGGGGCTTGGTTAGGAGTCTGAAAATCAGAACAATGTTATTTAAAAATAAGCAAAACTATACATTTTTAAAAAAAACAAAAAAACTTTATGGGCTATATAAATAGATCATCTACAAAACATTTATGCAAAGAAAAAATGAGTGTATAATGGCCCTTTAAGGGATATGAAACCCAAAAATGTTCTTTTGGAATTCAGACACAGCATACCATTAAAAAATAAATAATCCTATTTACTTCTATTTTTAAATTTGCTTTGTTCCCGTGATATTCAGTGTTAAAGAACACTACATGGCAGGAAATAGTGCTGCCATCTAGTGCTCTTGCAAATGGATAATACTGTAGTAAAACAGCTGTCATATAGTGCTGCAGAAATGGGCCGGCTCCTTAGCATACATCTCTGATTTTCAACAAAAGATACCAAGAGAATGAATACAAACTGATAATAGAAGTACATTGGAAAGCTGATTAAAATTACATGCTCTATCTGAATTATGAGATAAAAAAAATTGGGTTTCATATCCCTTTATGTGTTTAAAATCTACAATTAAACTTTATTTAAAAATAGACATAAAATAAACTTTATTTAAAAAGAGACACAAAATACTAAATGTAAACAAACAAAGTCATTAGGAGCTCTATACTCACCCTGTTAGCGCTTAGTGCACAATGAAGAGCAGGGAGAATATGTGCGAACACCGGTGCTGGAAAACAGCGTCTCTGCCTCAGACGCCAAAGCACATAGTAAATATCCAAAATTCCCGCAGAGCACAGCTCACAATAAAGCCTTCTGTAAAAATCAAACTTTATTTCAAATGATTATAAACATAATCCACAGCAAACGGGTCTGTGCAATACAGACAAGGAAACGTAGCGTTAGCTATCAGTGAAGGGGCACACGCGCACTTGGTCACTGCTGAATGGAACCATGATTGTTACAGGTATATAAGTGTGTTATTGCAGCATCAACATATATTTGTAGTCAATATTACCTGCTCTAACACTTAAACAGGTATATACTAATCAACAAGGTATCACATAAAGATGAACAATGCAGAAATGTACAAATGAAAGGTAACAAATATTTATTTACACATAATTTATCTGATATTTAAGCCTTTCGGAAGGCTTGTTTGTAAATGAAAAATCCAAAATATTTCTCTCTGACTGGATTTGGCTACTTTATCACCACCCCTCTTGAAAACTAATTTGTGACATATGCCCGGAACAGTGAGCAATTAACTATCACCATTATGATTTTCTTGAAATAAGCGCGCTATTGAAGTCTTAGGGGTCAATTTATTTTTGGCCGAATTGGGCCAATTCACCCTGTTTCCACGCGAGAAACAGGAGTTAAGAAGCAGCGGTCTATAGACCGCGAATCTGCAGGGGCGGTATTGCACAAGCAGTTCACTAGAACTGCTTGTGCAATGCTGAATACAGACAGCGTATGCTGTCCGCATTCAGCGATGTCTGGCGGACATGATGATGACAGACTTTAATAAATTGACCCCTCAGAATCTGTCTTCAAGGGCCATAACATGTTTCAGAAAACGGTCCCTGTGGCCCCTTTTGGTTCTACCTACATATTGCTGTACATAACACTGACAGGTTAACTAATATACAAGATGTGTTGTATTACAATAATTAATACAATATTTAATTGTATATTGTTGTCTGTTATTGATGATCTTCTGTAACAAAACAGGTTTTGCATCTTTCACCTCTACATTGGAATCAACCTTTGGGTTTAACAAACCAATTACTATTGTTTATTTTGTGTAGTAATGATGGTGACATCCTATTTCCTATAGTTAAACCCCTTCTAGAGATACATTTACACTCTCTTGTACTATAGTTTTCAAAATAGGATCAGTGAACAAAATAGGTAATGTTTGATGTATAATACAGATTTTTATTGTATTTCAATGTGGTAACAAATGTAGTTTATTTTTGTTTCTCTGGTTTTAATTAAATTTCCTTTTTAATCTATACTGTAATAACTCTGATCTGGTGATCTAATCTACTGTTCACTGTATACAGATAAAATATATTTTATTATATTCTCTCTTGCAGTCAATTTGTAATCTCCTGTGCACAATGCAGATAATCAATATTACTGGAGCAAATTCTCTTGGCTCGAATATATTGGCCCTTTGGAATGCCTTTCACAGTGTGTCTAGGGTGACATGATTTATAGTCCAACAATATTTTTTAACTGTGTGTGCGCAACAGATTATGTGTACAAAACCCTGTGTATTGCACTTTTTAATCTTTATCAATATAAAGTTTAACATCACTTATTGTATTAATCCCAGTCGGGGATCCAGTTTGAAGAGTATAAATCCAGAAAATCTCTTTCCTACTTAGTGCCTGATACCTATCACTTCCTCTTACTCCTAGTGAAATGTGTTCTATTCCCTGAAATCTGAAGTAACCTAAATTACTATCATGTAGTGCAAAGTGTTTGGCCACTGGTGTTTTTGGTACCTCTGCTTCTATAGATAATAGGTGCTCTCTTATTCTGTCTTTCAAAAATCTGGTGGTGAGTCCTACATATTGAAATTTACAACATAAACAGATAATAAGATAAACAACATATGTAGAGTTGCAATTTATCCAATCTCTAATCTTGTAGGATTTGCCTGTATTGGTCAAAATAAAGCTATCACCTATCTGTGCGTAGTCACAACATTTGCATGGCCTACCACTACATTTGTAAAAGCCTATTTTATTCGGCAACCAATTATTTTTAATCATACCGCTGTGATCTGACTTGGAGCCAAAATTCTTCATCACTTTTTCTCCAATAGTCTCTGATCTGCGAGATACAAAATTACACATAGAAACTAGGGCTGCAACTAACGATTATTTTCATAATCGATTAATCGGACGATTATTTTTTCGATTAATCGGATAAAAAGTGAATCAATAATAGTTTTCTATGTTTTAAATAAAATCCACATAATGAGTGTTACAAATATAAACTTCAGACTAAAACTTTACATTAACACAACTGTTTCTTCAATGTTTAAGCAGCAGAGCACAGTTTTATCATTAAACAAAACAAAACCACAAACTGTTTGAAAAGAGGTAGAACTAGAAAGAGTTAGACTATCACTGTTAATAACATTCTGTTATTCACTCTTTCAGAAACTTTGCATTGAAATGCAAACATCTCAACATGTCCACATGCTCTTAACCAATGCTAAGTGTTTTCTACATTGGCAAGGGGCCTCTCAATAAAGTAACCCTTGACTTCATTCTAACATAAAAATATCTTGAATATCTATATGCAATGGTAAATAACCAGCTATAAGGTTAGGGGAAATATCTAGTCCGCTCTAAAAATAATGAATATATACTTACAAAGTTTGAATCTCTTACATATTATCACAATTTATTAAAAATATAAAAAAACAATAAAAAACAAAATCAAAAGCGCTAAGGACAGTATATCAATAACAAGACAAAGCCTTACACATTTATTTATACAGTACATATAATCAGCAATAACAAGCAATACGCTAATAATTGTGCAAGCAGATAATAGTGCACATCAGTTCAAATAACTCCCATCAATCTAGGGGCTAGGTGTAAATAACAAGCTCAGCACTATATTATGCAAAGCATAGTTCCAAATCACCTGATTTAATATAAACAATACAACTGATGACTATTATATCTGGCTTGCACATAAGCCAGGGGTAGTTGTAAACTTATACTGTCCTGAAAAAGTGAAAAGTAAATGTCTGTAGACGTCCTTTAGGCTAGGGGCATAACCATAAAACACAATACCATGTGCAGGAGCTCATCGGAGTGAAGCAGCTGGTGTTGTGCACAGACCAACTAATTGCAAACCAACTAATCGATTAATCGATTATGAGATTCGTTGACAACTATTTTCATAATCAATTATTATCGATTATGACGATTAGTTGTTGCAGCTCTAATAGAAACATAGATATTGACGGCAGATAAGAGCCATAGGCCCAGCAAGTCTGCCCGACCTTACCTAACAGTAAAAACTTATATAGTTTGTAGGATAGCCCTATGCTTGTCCCATGCATTTTTAAAGTCCCCCACAGTGTTTGTTGCTACTACCTCTTGAGGAAGTTTATTCCATAAATCAATCACTCTTTCTGTAAAGAAGTGCTTCCTCAAATTACTCCTGAATCTACTACCCTTTAGCTTGAGCTCATGACCCCTTGTTCTTGAATTTTCCATTTTATGTAAAATACCCACAGCCTCAGTTTTACTAAACCCTTTAATGTACTTGAAAGTTGCTATCATATCACCTCTTTCCCTTCTCTCCTCTAAGCTATACATATTTAGGTCATTGAGCCTATCCTGGTAAGTTTTATTTTTTAGACCATGTACCATTTTGGTAGCCCTCCTTTGCACAGATTCAAGTTTGTTAATATCCTTCTGAAGATATGGTCTCCAGAACTGCACACAATACTCAAGATGAGGCCTAACTAATGATCTATAAAGTGGCATAAGAACCTTACTATTTCTGCTGCAAATACCTCTACCAATACATCCAAGCATTCTGCTAGCCTTACTCGCTGCATTACTACATTGTTTACTAAGTTTTAAATCATCTGAAATAATAATTCCCAAGTCCTGTTCCTCGTCTGTAACAGTCAGTAAAGTGTCATTGAGTCTGTAATTAACATTTGGATTTTTCTTCCCTAAATGCATTATTTTACACTTTGCTGTGTTAAACTTTAGATCCCAGTCGTTTGTCCAATCCTCCAATTGTTGTATATCACTTCTCATTTTGTCTACCCCCCCCTGGAACATCCACTCTGTTGCAAATTTTTGTATCATCTGCAAAGAGACATACTTTCCCCTGTAGCCCTTTGCTGATATCGCAGATAAATATGTTAAACAAAACAGGCCCCAGAACTGACCCCTGAGGAACACCACTAGTAACAGCCCCCTCTGCTGAATGAACTCCATTTACTAAGACACTTTGTTTTCTGTCCTTAAGCCAGCATTCCACCCAGTTCACAATTTTTGAATCTAGACCAAGGAGATATAGTTTGTGAATAAGTTTATTGTGTGGGACGGTGTCAAATGCTTTGCTGAAATCTAGATATGCTACATCAACTGCTCCTCCCTTGTCTAATACTTTTGTTACATAATCAAAGAAGTCAATTAGATTAGTCTGACATGATCTCCCTGAAGTAAAACCATGCTGATTTTGGTCCTCTAAATTGTTTGTCTTTATGTAAGTCATAATTCTTTCTTTTAAGAGGCTTTCCATTAATTTCCCTACTACTGAAGTTAAACTAACTGGCCTGTAGTTGCCAGATTCTTCTCTACTGCCCTTTTTATGAAGGGGTATTACATTTGCTATTCTCCAATCATCTGGGACAGCTCCTGTTAATAGTGACTGATTAAACAGATCAGTTAATGGGACAGTTAGCACTGATCGAAGTTCTTTTAAAACCCTTGGATGAATATTATCAGGACCCACTGCCTTTGTAACATTTATTTTTGATAATGCTAACAAAACCTCATCCTCTGTAAAAAGATTACTGTTAAGCTTGTTTCTATTTTGCGTAGCATCCCTTAATGTAGACATTGTATCTTCACAATCTTTAGTGAAAACAGAACAGAAGTAATCATTGAGACAGTCTGCAATCTGCTTATCTCCTTCTATTATTCTACCATCAACTGATTTCAATTTTACTATTCCTACCTTATTTTTTCTTCTTTCACTGATATATCTAAAGAATGTTTTGTCCCCATGTTTTACTGACTGTGCTATCTTCTCTTCTGCATGAGCTTTAACCTTCCTAATTAACTGCTTAGTCTTTTTTTGTTGGAGTCTCCATATTTTCATATCATCATCTGCTTGTGTGTGTCTGTAATTTTTATAAGCTATCTTTTTTGTCTTTACAGCATGTGCTACTTCTTTGGAAAACCAAATTGGTTTCCGCTTTCTTTTACTTTTACAGACATGTCTAATACAGTGTGCGGTTGCATCTAAAATGGCACCTTTCACAAATTCCCACTGTTCTTGAACCCCTGTAATAAGAGTTTTCCCCTTTAAATAGTTTTTTTAGGTATTCTCCCATTAATGAAACATCTGCCGTCCTAAAGTCTAAAACTTTTGTTTTAGTCTGGGTGGACAGTTCCTGAACATGAATACTAAACCAAACAGATTGATGATCACTGGATCCTAAGTTCTCACCTACAGACACATCTGAAACTGTATCACTGTTTGTAAGTATTAGATCTAATATAGCTTCCTTACGAGTTGGTTCCTTGACTAGAGATTCAAGAATATACCTGCTTCTAGCCGATCTAGCAGAAGGAATCTTCCAGTCTATATCTGGCAAATTAAAGTCCCCCAGTACTATAACCTTACCCTTCATGGTCATTTTGGTTATTTCATCTAATAACAGATTGTCCAGTTTTTCATCCTGCAATGGAGGCCTATATACAACCCCTATTCTAAAAACATTTTTATCTCCAATTTCCAAAGTCACCCAAATACTTTCCACCTCATCATTTGTTCCTACAATTTCAGTAACCTTTATATTTTCATTTACATACAAAGCAACTCCTCCACCTTTCTTTCCTACTCTGTTCTTTTTAAATAACCTGTATCCAGGTATGACTATGTCCCAGTCATGCAAATCATTGTACCATGTTCTAGTAGAGATAGTTTGTAAATCTTTATCACTCTCTAGTATAGGTAACCTCTTTTTATGATATTACAAATATCATTATATTATTGTTATTCAGATGATTTAGAAAATTCTCAAGCACTAGAGAATTTTCTAAATCATCTGAATAACAACAGGGGTAATCTAAGATTTACATATGAAGCCTCTTATGTTTTAATTTGCCATTTAGAAATTAAGATAGTTACAGAAGTATACAGGAAGAAAATAACAGGAAATACTATATTGAGAGCGGATTCACTGCATCCACAACATCTAAAGAAAGGTATACCTAAAGGGCAGTATATTAGGTTGAGACGTAATTGTACCAGCTTAGAAAACTTGGAAATATGCTAATGATCTAACAGTATGCCTTATTGATAGAGGCTATGATCCACACTATCTGAGGAAGATATCTGAGCAGGTTTCGGTTTACAATAGAGATAACTTATTGAAGGATAATAACAGAAAGAATGTGGAAAGAGGGGGTATAAATTTTGTCACAAAGTATAGCAAACAATATAATGATATTTGTAATATCATAAAAAAGAGGTTACCTATACTAGAGAGTGATAAAGATTTACAAACTATCTCTACTATGTGTAATTTTGTATCTCGCAGATCAGAGACTATTGGAGAAAAAGTGATGAAGAATTTTGGCTCCAAGTCAGATCACAGCGGTATGATTAAAAATAATTGGTTGCCGAATAAAATAGGCTTTTACAAATGTAGTGGTAGGCCATGCAAATGTTGTGACTACGCTCAGATAGGCGATAGCTTTATTTCGACCAATACAGGCAAATCCTACAAGATTAGAGATCGGATAAATTGCAACTCTACATATGTTGTTTATCTTATTACCTGTTTATGTTGTAAATTTCAATATGTAGGACTCACCACCAGATTTTTGAATGACAGAATAAGAGAGCACCTATTATCTATAGAAGCAGAGGTACCAAAAACACCAGTGGCCAAACACTTTGCACCACATGATAGTAATTTAGGTTACTTCAGATTTCAGGGAATAGAACACATTTCACTAGGAGTTAGAGGAGGTGATAGGTATCAGGCACTAAGTAGGAAAGAGATTTTCTGGATTTATACTCTTAAGACTGGATCCCCGACTCGGATTAATAAGATAAGTGATGTTAAACTTTATATTGATAAAGATTAAAAAGTGCAATAATATTGTTACCTATTTCTCTTTTAGGTTAGACTAGTGTGATTTATTAATTTACAGATGCATATGCAACACAAAATTTTTGAATAGCAACTATTCCCCCAGAGATAATTCTCTTAGTATAAGATATTATGATAGTCAAATGTAGTAGTGGGATTAAGGTTCTTGGATGGTTGACATTCAGATTAATTGTATAGCATTTAACTTTTATATTTATTCATATGATTGTCACGATTCTCTATGAAATGTTTCTCCATTATTATATTGTTGATTATAATATGAACTATTTGCATACTATTCCCTAATTCTAATTTTCATATTTTTAAAGAGTGTTCATGATAGTTGTTAAGAAATTTTGTATATATTTATTTCTATATATTATTATATTTATTTGGGTGAAGGTTGTGAATGGGTTAAACGTGTGTGACTGCATGAATTGTATTTTGATTGGTTATATTGACCTCCTTCTTTTGGGATTTAACAGCTGTTAGTGACGCTTGTTTCTCAGCTCTGATGAATTGCCCCTGAGGCAGGATACGCTTTTGCTGTGCCTTTTTCGTTTTTAAACCGGATTAATTAAATGGAACTTTTTAAACCATAATATTATCTCTCCTTGCTTATTTCTTCTGAGACCGCGACTGTTGTTACAATTGACATGATTTATAATCTAAGATAGTATTTCCTGCTGTAGGTTTATAATACCATTTGGTTTCTACCTTCATAGAATCAAAATTCACTTTTAAGTGTCACATCCAAAAACTTAATTTGATAATTATGTTTTTCTCTCACAAATCATCTTCATCATTAAATCGAGAGTTTGCACCCTATAATGCCCTTTTATCACCTAGTCTCTCTCTTTCTTTCTCTCTCTTTTGACAGTCCTTTTTTGTCCTTGACCACTCCTGATTCTTCAAATTTCTTTATAACAAATTGAATACTAAATCTTGATATTTTAAGTATCCAATTTGTTTGCGGATTGAGAGTGGCCTTGTTGATGCAAAATTATGATTTTATGTCTGTCAAATTATGTGATCTTTGACATTTTGAATGGAATGATGTGATTCAAAGTTGGTCTTATTTTGCAAGTTTCCAATTAATTAAACTCCAACCACCATGTGTATGTAATGTTCAAGCATGTCTTGCTCAAACCTGGTGTAATAGACCTTTTTTACAGCAGTCATTTTTACATGAAATAGTAGGACAAATACAGGTGTTAGCAAGGACATTAATTAGGGTCCCAGTTCATTTAGGTTTACGAGAGTCAGGTTCCTGCTATTGCTAAAGTGCAAGGGGAGGTCACACTAAATATTTGCCACTTTAGCCTATATAAGCTGTTTTTTCTGATTTTTTAATACTGCATATAAATATCCTGTATTTTCTGGTTGTATTCTATTAAAGAGACTGAGACATAATTATATATGGTCATTATACCATTGCTAAAAAAACAAATCTAATGGTGGCCTAAGACATTTTGCACAGTACTGTGTGTGTATGTATATGTATGTGTGTATATATATATATATATATATATATATATATATATATATATATATATATATATATATATATATATATATACTGTGTGTGTATATATATATATATATATATATACACCTGTGTGTGTATGTGTGTGTATATATATATATATATATATATATATATATATATATATAATTTTTCTATCTCTGCCTCTTTCTCTATTTTATCTATCTCACAGCACACTTACACAAGGTTTCAAATATCCAATCATTCAAAGACTGGTAAAATTTTTCTTTTTCCTATAGGCCCTGGTGATCTAAAGAATACTCGCCAGTACTTCTATTTCCCTGGTGGAATTATCTAAAGCCACTTTTTTACCCTGAAAACAGGGTGTCTCCTTAAGGGGCGTATACTGCATTTTTAAAATAATGCACTTTCAGATATAATATCATCAGTTAATTCTTGTATTTTTGGGGATTTTTTAAGTGAACATTTCCATGAGTAACTTATCAAAA
The DNA here is from genome assembly GCF_027579735.1 of Bombina bombina. NCBI lineage: Eukaryota > Metazoa > Chordata > Amphibia > Anura > Bombinatoridae > Bombina > Bombina bombina. Next base: position 135,369,845 of record NC_069499.1, on the reverse strand, counting down.
TATAATTAAAGTTTAGATTTGGTATATATCTTATTTTTATAGTGTTAAATTGAAGTTTAATGCAATGTTTGGAAAGGAGTTGTATTTTCAAACTTAACACTCAACTTGATTATTGGTTTATATTGGCAGACCTTTTGTTTCTTGTCAGATATAAAAGTAATACATTTTCCAAATGCCATGTGGATTTAAAGGGACAGTCTAGTAAAAATTAAACTTGCATGATTCAGTAAGGGCATGCAATTTTAAACAACTTTACAATTTACTTCTATTATCTAATTTGCTCAATTCTTTAGATATCCGTTGTTGAAGAATAAGCAATGCACATGTGTGAGCCGATCACACAAAGCCTCTAGGTGCAGCAACCAATCAGCAGCTACTGAGCATATCTAGATATGCTTTTCATCAAGAGAATGAAGCAAATTAGATAATAGAAGTAAATAAGAAAGTTGTTTAAAATTACATGCTCTTTCTAAATCACGAAAGAAAAAAATTGGCTTTCATGTCCCTATAAGCATGTTTTTTGTATATAAATAATAAGATGCAATAGTGATAATAGAGATAACAAGTTTGGAACTATTCATGTAATGTGAAGAACAATTAACAAAGACCGTGGGGGGTAGTTATCAACGTGTCAACTTTCCTGCCTTCGCCGGTTCAATACGCCCGCCTAAGCTCGCCTACCTTCGCCGCCGCGGACCTGAAAAAATTCGCCTACGTTATCAATAAATCTGTCAAAAAGCCGCGCACCAAGTACGGGGCGATGAGCAGCGGACTGTGATAGTTATCACTCATCCGATCTCGCTGCTCTTCGGCTTTTTTACAGCTTTATTGCTAGCCTGTCACTAAGCACCCACACTAAACTACACTGTTCTACCCCCTATACCGGAGCCCCCCGCAACTAAATAAAGTTACTTACCCCTAAACCGCCGCTCCTAGACCCCGCCGCAACACTTATAAATGTATTAACCCCTAAACCGCCGCTCCCGTACACCGTCGCAACCTACATTATACCTAGTAACCCCTATCCTGCCCCCCCATACCGCCGCCCTCTATAATAAAGTTATTAACCCCTATCCTGCTGATCCCACACCTCGCCGCAACTAAATAAATAGTTTAACCCCTAAACCGCCGCTCCAGGACCCCGCCGCAACCTATATTAAATTTATTAACCCCTAATCTGCCCCCTCTACACCGTCGCCACCTATAATACATTTATTAACCCCTATCCTGCCCCCCACTACACCGCCGCCACTGTAATAAATTTATTAACCCCTAAACCTAAGTCTAACACTAACCCTAACACCCCCCCTAACTTAAATATTAATTAACTAAATCTAAATAATATTTCTATTATTAAATAAATTAATCCTATTTAAAACTAGATATTTACCTTTAAAATAAACCCTAATATAGCTACAATATAAATAATAATTATATTGTAGCTATCTTAGGATTTATTTTTATTTTATAGGTAACTTTCAATTTATTTTAACTAGGTACACTAGCTATTAAATAGTTAATAACTATTTAATAGCTACCTAGGTAAAATAATGAGAAATTTACCTGTAAAATAAAAACTAACCTAAGTTACAATTACACCTAACACTACACTATCATTAAATAAATTAATCCTATTTAAAACTAAATACCTGTAAAATAAACCCTAAGATAGCTACAATGTAATTAATAATTACATTGTAGCTATTGTAGGATTTATGTTTATTTTACAGGTAACTTTGTATTTATTTTAGCTAGTTAGAATAGTTATTAAATAGTTATTAACTATTTAATAACTACCTAGCTAAAAGAAATACAAAATAACCTGTAAAATAAATCCTAACCTAAGTTACAATTAAACCTAACACTACACTATCATTAAATTAATTAAATAAATTAACTACAAATAACTACAATTAAATACAATTACATAAACTAACTAAAGTACAAAAAATAAAAAAAGCTAAGTTACAAAAAATAAAAAAAATAAGTTACAAACATTTAAAAAATATTACAACAATTTTAAGGTAATTACACCTAATCTAAGCCCCCTAATAAAATAACAAAGCCCCCCAAAATAAAAAAATTCCCTACCCTATTCTACATTAAAAAAGTTCAAAGCTCTTTTACCTTACCAGCCCTTAAAAGGGCCTTTTGTGGGGCATGCCCCAAAGAAAACTGCTCTTTTGCCTGTAAAAGAAAAATACAACCCCCCCCAACATTAAAACCCACCACCCACATACCCCTAATCTAACCCAAACCCCCCTTAAAATAACCTAACACTAATCCCCTGAAGGTCATCCTACCTTGAGTCGTCTTCACTCAGCCGAGCCACCGATCGAACTGAAGAGGAGATCCGGAGCGGCAGAAGTGATCCTTCAAGGGGCGCTGAAGAAGTCTTCCATCCGATGAAGTGATCCTCCAGGCAAAAGAGCAGGTTTAGGGGTTAATAATTTTATTACAGTGGCGGCGGTGTAGGGGGGGCAGGATAGGGGTTACTAGGTATAATGTAGGTTGCGGCGGTGTCCGGGAGCGGCGGTTTAGGGGTTAATATGTATAGAGTAGCTTGTGGTGGGCTCCGGGTGCGGCGGTTTAGGGGTTAATATGTATAGAGTAGCTTGTGGTGGGCTCCGGGTGCGGCGGTTTAGGGGTTAATATGTATAGAGTAGCTTGCGGTGGGCTCCTGGAGCGGCGGTTTAGGGGGAAAACACTTTATTTAGTTGCGGCGGTGTAGGGGGGACAGATTAGGGGTGTTTAGACTCGGGGTACATGTTAGGGTGTTAGGTGTAGACATTTCCCATAGAAATCAATGGGATGTCTGGCAGCAGAGAACAGCAGATTCCTATGGGAATTGAAAACCAGGTACGCTGGGCCGGAAAAGTGCCGAGCGTATCTGCTAGTCATTTGATAACTAGCAAAAGTAGTCAGATTGTGCCGCACTTGTGTGCGGAACATCTGGAGTGACGTAAGAATCGATCTGTGTCGGACTGAGTCCGGCGGATCGAAGCTTACGTCACAAAATTCTACTTTTGCCGGTCTCTAGCCTTTGATAACTAAGGCGAATCAGCCTCGCCACAAATACGCTGCGGAATTCCAGCGTATTTGAGGTTGACGGCTTGATAACTACCCCCCCAAACCTCAGATGATCCTGTCAGAAAAAAAAAAACGCTATTCCAAGTAACAAAATAAAAATTGAGAAGCACGCCCTTTTAGGGGATTTAAGAGAGAGCTCCTAGCAGGTCCGTTATTGGCTTGATAAAGGCTCTTACGAGCTGAAATGCGTTGCCGCAATACAGACTCAGTTTCACAGAAGGAGACATCATCCCGCATTGGTGGGCGTGCCTTTGAGGTGCACGGTTGTTTGGACAAATTCATATCTTCAAAGAGAGGACAGTACTGCTTACCGCTCCCCACTGAAGGAGCAATATAACCACAAAGTGTGAAGGTCCAGTAAGACTAACGTACTGACAAGGAGATTTCAGACTGCTCTAGGAAACTGCATAGCAGATTGCAGTATGATATATACACAGAGATTCACTGCATCCATGCAAATCATTTTCTATTAATACGCTAATAAGGAAACTTTGTGTTACTTTAAATTGGGATAAAATTTGGATTTAAAGTGGATACATTTTTTCATGAACTTGCTTATTCGAATGAAGATATAACTTTTTTTGGTACCATTATTTTTTTTTACTAGTAAAGGAATTCCTACACTATTTTCAATTTTTAAATATCATGCATGATGTTTATATAGGTTTATTTATTGTGTGTGCATTTTTTCTAACTAAATATTAACTATGTATGTTTAAAATAAATTGAAATATAATATACCTTATTTTACAAAGTTATTTTTCATAAACCATCATAATTTTTCATTTTATTGATACTTGACATTTAGTTAGATTTTAAGTCCCTTAAGGGGTAGATTTAACAAACAGCAGATGCTGCTTTCTATGCCCGAAGTTTCCGGCTCGCCAGAAACGTAAGTTAAGAAGCAGCAGTCGTAAGACCGCTGCTCCTTAACTTGACTGCAACTATCCCGATCCGATCCAATCGGGATGATTGACCCCCCTGCTAGATTGACCGTGAATGTGCAGGGCGTGGCATTGCACGAGCATTTCACGAAAAATGCTTGTGCAATGTTAAATGTGCTACAGCGAATCATGTCCGCTCGCCTCTTGTTAAATTGACCCCTAAATGTTGTTTTCACATTTGTAGTGGCAAACTTTCGATCATAGGCCCTGAGTGTGCTAATAACTTTTTCTTTCCTAATAGCTTGTATTACAGGCACACATACGTCCAATTCCGAACACACAAACACATGCACATGGTCCAATTCCGCACACGCACATGGTCCAATTCCGCACACGCACAAACGTCCAATTCTGCACATACATCCAATTCCGCACACAAACACACATTCACATACGTCCAATTCTGCACACACACATCCACATGCACGTACGTCCAATTCCGCACACACTCACGCACATACGTCCAATTCTGCACACACACATGCACATACGTCCAATGCCGCACACACTCACGCACATACGTCCAATGCCGCACACACTCACGCACATACGTTCAATTCCGCACACACACATTCACATACGTCCAATTCCGCACATGCACATACAGTCCCTTAGTCCAATTCTGCGCACACACACACATGCACATATGTCCAATTCCGTACATACATCCAATTCCACACGCACATATGTCCAATTCTGCACACACACATTCACATACGTCCAATTCCACACACACAATTGATTATGCGATTCTACTATGTTTAATGGTTATTTAACCCTTAATTTTAGCAAAATGCTAAATTGATAAGTTAATGCCATGTAAATATTGTACAATTGCTTGAACTGGCTTATCCCACCAAATGAGCATCAATATATGCAACAATGTGTAGCATTGCTATAAATATTGTTGCAAACACTGCTGTCAGATGGCTAAAGTCACAGTCACTCACCTAGGATTACTCTTTAACAAAGGACACCAAGAGAACTAAACAAATTTGATAATACAAGTTTAAAATGTCATGCTCTATCCAGTTTTAAGTTTAATTTTGACTTTACTGTCCATTAAACTATGTGTTTAAATATTTGTTCAACCATCAAAGCAGTAATAAAATACTCCTTTGTGTCCCGTTAAATATGTTTAAAATAGGACAAATGTGATATTGTCACATGTTCAGAATTGTTATAAATAATACTGTTTATTACAGTCAGACACATTATGTGTTAACTTGGTCCCTTTCATAACTTACTTCCTCCCATTTTATTTTCTTGTAATTAACCATTGACTGCACTTCTAAACCAGAAAAATAACTGCAATTAGTTTTCTCTTGTTTGTTAGAGGTAGTTTGATCTATTCCTGTGGCATAATCATAGTAAAAAAACATACAGGGTTCTCTAATAGCCCAGCTAGATGTATATCTGTGGGTAAACCACAGTTTCATGCCAAGCAACATATTCTGTGTGATGTGGTTTTATGCAGAAATTTTTATCAGTCATTTAATTTCTTCATAGTTATTGTAGACTAAGTTGCAGAGGCTAATTGACCTTTCATTTCGTATACTACTATAAGATTTTTGTGCAGTCTGTCTGTTTCTTAGTCTGCCTCATGAAATGTAAGGAATGATAATTAAAAAAAAAATGGGACTTTCTAGAAAATCTATACTGTGACGATCTCCTATTCATAAAGATATGCAACTCAACCGTTAGCTAAGGAAATGTAAAAGTATTGCAGTGTTGTGCAGCATTAAGAGAGGGCTTAAAAGTAAAAACAGGACAGACAATGTGCTCAGGCTAACAGCTGATAAATCTACATTGTACACAAAACACTCTTGGGGGCCGATTTAACAAGGGCCAAATGGCCCTGAATGTAACTGTTTCCGAGCAAGCCTTCAGGCTCGCCGAAAACGGGAGTTAAGAAGCAGCGGATTTAAAGGAGGAGACGTCAAGTAGGCATCGACATGCTATAGTGAGAGGAGGAGTTTCTCAGTCGTGTGTTGTCTTTTTTTAGTGCGGCCGCTCTCTGTCACGTGACGCATACTTGGAATAGACCGCGATTGGTCAGTCCGGACATACCTTTTATTTGGTGTCACGGCGGATGTGGGGACTGTGGTGGGGGCGGCCAGACTATAAACAATTACTGGATCAACAAACGGTAGGCCTACTTGCAATTTTATACCCATGGGATTTATATCAACAAAAGGAAACATAAGGATTTCCTCTCGAGACTCTCATCACCTTTGAGCAGACCCCTTTGATTAGACCGCCTTTCCCAGATGACACGTGTGCTGTGTATAATACATTATAAAAACTTCATTTAGGGCTAGTGGTCTGTGGGCAAACAACATATGCCTGTATTTGTTTGAATTTTATTGTTTGATTTACAATGCTGACGGTTTTGTTTGGCATGTTCATATGATTATGCAGGACATTATGTATCACTTTACATGATTGTATGTATGTGCTTTTTTGTTACTATTGTTACCATAGCAGCCATGTTTCTCTGTGTCTGAATGTTCAGGTGTTGCCAATTAACACTTCACCTATCAGAGCACACATGGTTAGGTATATAGCAAGTGTAGTTTTATTTATGTTTTTGAATAGCCTGAGGAAACAGCCCTGTGTATGCTGAGAAACGCGTTGCTTTTAAATAAAAGATTGGTTTTATAATATATCTTTTGGACCTTGTTATTTTAATCCCTGTGGATTGAAGTGTTACCTGTTTGGCACTGGAGATCAGTCTGCTGGGCATTGAGAAGTCCCGGCCTACCTGTATTGCATCTGGAGGTGCTTCAACTGTTGTAAGTGTGACCGGGAATATCACATTTTGCTTGCTCCAAACTGTACTGGGCTATGGTGGTTCCTTTCTATTTTTATATAGGAATTGTTTAGGAGTCATCTTGAAGTATCCTGATTGTTTGCAGCTGCTTGCCTCTATCCAGTTAGCTGGACTACTGAGAAGTTCCAGCCTGCTCCACTAGCACCACTGGGTGCTCCACGCTTGTGAGTAGCCATTTGGTATATATGCAGCATACATCAAGCTGCCCGATCGCATATGATCGGGTTGATTGACACCCCCTGCTAGCGGCTGGAAATCTGTAGGGGGCGGAATTGCACAAGCAGTTCACCAGAACTGCTTGTGCAATAATAAATGCCGACAGCCACTTGGACTCTGTGCCAGCTCACCTGATTTCTGTTGTTGACTCTTGTTAGCATAGATTTTTATTATAACCAATATTGCAGTATTGAGAAAAAAATTATTTAATAATAGAAATAAATGGAAACATCTCTTAAAATTCCAGGTTCCTTTAAATACATTTATTTAGAAGTTACAGTTTTACTTTACAACATTGTTGTCAAACCTAAAAGGGACAGTATACACCAATTTTCATATAACTGCATGTAATAGACACTACTATAAAGAATAAGATGTACAGATACTGATATAAAAATCCAGTATAAAACTGTTTAAAAACTTACTTAGAAGCTCTCAGTTTAGCTCTGTTGAAAAGGCAGCTGGAAAGCCCACTGCATGTGGGAAATAAGACACTCCCCCCCTCCCCCTTCTTTTGCATTTGAAAAGACCCTTTACACAAACAGTAAAGGGTCGGTTTGAATTGTGGCGATTCCTATCCGCCTGAAGACTCGCCAGAAACACAGGCCCACAAGCTCCATCTATTTCTATGGGTATTTTTTTTTTTTTTAAAGGTTAAAAGGACATAAATGTACCCAAAAAAATTGTTATCGTTAGAGGATTTTACTATCGCACTATTGCTTGTACATAACTATGTGTTCAATTCCTTGGCTAAAGCCTGGCGCTTTCACCATAAAAACATTGTTAAAATTAGACATTTCCTTACACAAGACACAACTAAGATTTTAATCCACTCTCATCCTTTGCCGTCTCGATTACGCAACTCTGTCCTCTCTGGTCTCCCCAGCTGCCGCCTAGCTCCTTTACAATCCATAATGAATGCCTCTGCCCGGCTCATCTTCCTTACACGTCGCTCTTCATCTGCTGCACCTCTCTGCCAATCCCTTCACAAGCTTTCTCTTGCCTCCAGGATTAAGCACAAAATTCTCATTCTGACATACAAAGCCCCCAACTGCACTGCCCCCCCCTATATCTCAGACCTTGTCTCCAGATACTCTCCCTCCCGCCCCCTTCGCTCTGCTCATGACCTCCTACTCTCCTCCTCTCTTGTCACCTCATTACACTTCCGTTTACAGGACTCCTCCAGACTGGCTCCCATCTTGTGGAACTCTCTGCCTCGCTCCACAAGACTCTCCCCTAGTTTTGAAAGCTTCAAGCGCTCCCTAAAAACTCTACTGTTCAGGGATGCATACAATCTACACTAACCTTACTTTATACCAGTTCCTCTCCTCCATTGCTATCCCCTGAATCCCTTTAGCATGTAAGCCTAAGAGTCCAGCTGTTCATAGATCACCTTCTTAAGAGTGGGCTACAACAGTGTGACTCTTGGCAGGGCCCTCTACCCATTTGATCGCTATAATTGTTATGTTGTACTCCGCCTTTGTTAATAGCACTGCGGAATCTGTTGGCGCTCTACAAATAACCGATAATAATAATAATAATAATAGTTAAAGTCAGCTGCAGGGCAGTAATGGACTTCTAGACGCTAGTTAAACACATCTGGTGAGCCAAGATGCATATATGTGTAGCTACCAATCAGCAGCTAGCGTCCAGTAGTATATTGCTGCTCCTGAGGTTACCTAGTTATGCTTTTCAACAAAGGTGAACAACAGAAAGAAGTACATTTAACTTAAGAATTAAGTTTAAAAGTATCTTAAAATTGCACGTTGTGTCTGAATCAAAAAAGTTTAATTTTAACATTAATGTCCTTTTAAATACAAGTCCTCACGTTCCTCTTGCACAAGAACAGAGGGAGACTTTCAGTCAGCACCTACGAATCCTCTATGCTCGTGTTTGCAGAGCACACAGCATATGTCTGTTGAGAGTCATCATTGCTGTGATAATTGGAACTGATAGATTCAACTCTAGTTTAAAAGGCAATTTATCAGCATATATCCTCACATGGAAAATTCAACTTGACAGCATGTACCCCAAGAACAAAGATCAGATTTTTAATAAAGTCAAAATCCTGAGGATATTTTTTTAAACAATTCAGCAAGTCAGTTTATCTCTTTATATTTAGTGCATCTAATATATGTAAATGAGCCTCACATTGGCAATGGGTTAACTTTTACCTTTATCTATGATCACCAGAGACGCAGTTTTCTATGACAGCCAGTGCTAGAAGCTACACAATTTACAGATAATAATGTTTATTGCAAAGTTTTTGTCACTAGGCATATTTAAAGGGACATGAAACCCAGTTTGTTTCTTTCAGGATTCAGACATGCAAACAAATAAAAGGATGCACTAAATATCCCCCAAAGACATAATATATATATGTGTGTATATATATGTGTGTGTATATATATATATATATATATATATATATATATATATATATATATATATATATATATATATATGAAAGAAAAGAGAAAATGATAGAAAAGGTAGGGCGCAAATAATATAAATGTTTATAATATATATTAAATTGGCTATTATTCTGCAAAACAATAAATAGAAAGTCACTTGTAAGATCAGTCTAATATGTCCAATATCCTTATGGTAGATATATAGTTGCTGAACACTAATCCAATGCAATAAAATAAAATAGTAAGGAGACAGTAAATAGTTAGCCTATTTAGCTAGTAATACATAGTAAGTATTATAAAACACACAATACAATCTAAACACTTCGTACAAAACACATATCAAAAGTTTGTATAATATATAGTGGTAGATCTTCTAAAAAAATAATAAGTAAAAAAATAAAAAGATAATAAAATATAATAAAAATAAAAAGTATATGCTATATATGAGAGATGAATTATATCAGAAAAACTGCCTTTAATCCAAGAAGCAGATATCTTAAGGGGTGTCTACTTACACTCCTTTACCTCAATCAGTATGAGGTAAGTGCTGCGCAGTATGAGTAGAAAACTCCCTTGAGTCACCAGCTGTGTCGAGTATAGGATGATCACTTGCAGGACTGCAGTCAGAGTACTTGTCTTTGTGGGGATAAAACAAACCCCTTTTCACCAGATGGCCATGGGCATGTAAAACAAATAGAAACAATAATAGTGCAACCCCGTATGTGAACAGTGACAAATATTTTATTCCATACAGTGCACTCACATTCAGTATCCTCAAATATGTATGAGGTATAATAAAAACATAGACCGGTTATCCCAGTCAACAGTATTAAGATAGAAACTCTTTCCAAAGGGCTGTGCTCAACTTTTTTGTATTTAAAGTTCAAAAGTGAGACCAATATACAGCAGTGTATACAGCAGTCCTGGTGTAGTAATCACTTAGTCCTAGTCCTTACGCGTTTCAAAGGCATTAGTGCTTGTCAGCCTTCTTCATCAGAGGATTTACAGACAGCTGGTGGCTGTGCTGTTTTTCAAGCGGAGAGTTCTCATTGGTGCAAGAAAGAATCACATGACCGGCCGTCTGCCTATGGGAATCCTGAGTCATGGATTGTGAACTGCTTAGTTAAATGTCAAGTCCCTTGTTCATAAATATTGCGATAGTATAGGTAAAAGGCAGTATCATATGTACAGCCATAAATAACATGAGTTAGATGTCCTTAATTTTTACCTAATACTTGCGGTATATGACATATTGCGTTTTCATATGATTACAGATTATACTATTAGCATTTGATACGTTTTGTTAAAATCAAACATAAGTAATATCAAACTCTCTAGAGAAATATATATTTAATATGAAAAAACTAATTAACCTATAAAAACATAAAAGAGATATATATATACTTTAAGATATCTCTAAAACCTGATTTGATAAGATATAATAGAAGTAAAAATAAAAATAAAAATAATTTTTATTACAATGCATTGTTTACGATATAGAGCTAAGCAAGAAAAGGGGTAGAAAAAAGGGGGGTAATACAGCTTTAAAAGTTGTGATTAAGGTGATATGTTTGTAGAAAGGGAATGTCATATATAGGTAGTATCATATATAGGTAGATCAAAGTGATAGTTATTATTTGGAATATATATATATGTGTGTGTATATATATATATATATATATATATTAATTTCCTGTTAAATATGCACATTATCTTATGGAGCTATTCAGTAAATATCAGGGAGCTCACCAGATCTCAATGTGAGAGCATCATGGGAATTCAAATCCTCTTTCTTACTAGAGAGTTATTTGAATCCTAAGTGAAACTAGACCATTGTCTGCATTCTGGAAATATATTTGTGACTGACAGAAGACCCTTATGCACATGCATTTGGTATGCCCCTTATTAAACTCCAAAATCGAATTCTTTATAAAATGTTTATGTATGCATTCATGATATATTTTGCCTACTTTTACTGTTATTTTCCTCTGAAATTGTGTTTTTAAACTGAAGGTCTGTAGTTTTTTTACTGGTATATACACCTAGTCACTACCACTATGTTGCCCTAAGCGCTGCAAATCACATCCTATTTTCATTCTGCTGAGATCAGTGGTGGTTCATCCCGTTACATCCTGCTAGGCAGGGCATGGGGCACTATATTCTACAACTTGCATCACTGTGCATGTGCCCACATAAATAATTTAGGGTCACACATCAGCAGTATATATTGAGCAATTGACATTAGGAGAAGCCAGCAGCCACTGAAATCATCCATCAGGAACCTATGAACCCAAAGGATCTGCGTATTCCCAATGAAAATGTTATATTAAAGGGACATGGGAGTCAGAATTAAACTCTCATGATGCAAACAGTGTGTACAACTTTAAAAACCTTGCCAATTTACTTCTACTGTTAAATTGACCTCTTTCTATCGTTGAAACTTACCTTCTAGAACATACTGAGTTCATTTATACCATTACAGACATTGCTCAAAACATTGCTGCCATACAAAGCTCAAGACACTTGCACGTCTCTGAACCTACCTACATATGCTCTCATGGACAGGTGCTAAGACAAAATAGTATCAATTGCAGGCAGACACGTTGGCAAGTAAAGAGTTTGTGCGTCTCCAGTCGTCACTTGCAATGCAGCTTCACATGGCAAAATTTAATATTGCACAAGAGCTCTCTTGCACAATGCCCTCCCTTGCTCTTGTTCAACCAATTGCGCAATAGCAAGACATGTCAATCATCCATTGCGCAATAGCAAGACATGTCAATCATCCAGCACAAGCAAGTGTTGGGGTGATTTATTCCATCACTTCTGAGGTGGCAGAGAGCCAAATGAAGCAGTTTCTGCTTCGTAAATTTGTGGTTGCAGTCTGCTTCAAATGCTGAGAATGCAGCTTAAAGGGACATGAAACCCAAATTTTGTATTTCAGGCAGTTTTTAAGAACTTTTCAATGTACTTCAATTATCAATCTTTCTTAATTAACTTGGTATCCTTTATTGAAGGTGAAGGAGCAGCAGTGGGGCTAGCTTAACACGTTGGTAGGCCAATGACAACAGGCATTTTTGTGCAGCCACCAATCAGCATCTAGCTCACAGCTCCTGAGCCTACCTAGGTATGAATACCAAGAGAACAAAACACATTAGATAATAGAAGTTAGATGGAACATTGTTTTAAAATTGTACAATCTGAATCATGAAAGCAAATGTTGGGGTTTTGTGTCCTATTAATAAATCTTAAACTAATATCCCAATGGCACTACTTTAGGTGTTGGACAATTCTCTCCTTTACATTTAATATATATTCTCTTAATAAAATGTTGGGGTGCTTGTACTTTTTTTTATTAATATCAATACATATTCAGTGTAGAACTGAAAAAAGAGAGTACATTTCTCAGCACTCAATACTTCTTTCTTTCTTTCTTAATTTTGCAAAATACTTATTCCAAGAAAATAATTAAACATTTATTGGAACTTGAGTTAAAACAACAAGAACATTCTAAGACCGCAAATGCAATCTAAAAATGAGGACCAAATTAAATATATCAGGTGGAAAATCCAATATTGATAGATATAGTGCAAGTTTCCCTATATAATGACAAGTAGTCTAGAGTCTGGATTTGCTTACTTTTAGACTAAGAGGCCTATTTATCAAGCCGTCAACCGCAAATACGCTTGAATTCCGCAGCGTAATTGTGGAGAGCCTGATTCCCCTTATTTATCAAAGCCTACAGACCGGCAAAAGTTGAAATCTGTGACATAACATACGGTCCGCCGGTCTCAGTCCGACACAGATCGATGCTTACGTCATTGCAGATGTTCTGAATGCAAATTTTTGCACTATCTGACTCCTTTTGATAGTTATCAACTTACTACCAGGTACTCTCGCCACTATTTCGGCCCAGCGTACCTGGTTTTCAATCCGATGCCATAGGAATCAATGGGAGTCTGAAAGCAGCAAAAGCTCATGTCCGCTGCTGCCCGATATCCCATTGATTCCTATGGGAGAATAAAAGTTATGTTTACACCTAACACCCTAACATATACCCCGAGTCTAAACACCCTCTAATCTGCCGCCCCCTGCATCGCCGCCACCTACATTATACTTATTAACCCCTAATCTGCCGTCCGACACCGCCGCCAGCTACATAATTTTATTAACCCCTATTCCGCCGTTCCCCGACACCACCTCCACCTACATAATGTTATTAACCCCTATTCCGCCGCTCGCCGCCACCTACATTATACTTATTAACCCCTAATCTGCCGTCCGCCACCTACATAAAAGTATTAACCCCTATCCCGCTGCTCCCGAAGCCCACCGCAACTAAATAAAGTTATTAACCCCTAAACCCCTGGCCTCCCACATCAGTACCACTTACTAAGCCTATTAACCCCTAAACCTCCAGCCCCCTACATCGCCATAAACTAAATTAACCCCTAAACCTAAAAACCCGCTAACTTTATATTAAATATTAACTCATCCCTATCTTATAATAAATTTAAACTTACCTTAAGATTTAAATTAAACTATATTAAACTATTAATAATCTACCCTATTAGACTAAAATTACATTAAACTATATTAAACTAATAATTAATCTACCCTAACTGTTATACTAAAATTACATTAAACTACAAATTAAATATATTATATATTTAAAAACCTAACCCTACTCAAATAATTTAAATCTACTAGTAAAAATTACAAAGTTACAAAAAACTAACAACTAAGTTACACAAAATAACAAACACTGTTACAAAACCCCCCCACTAAGTTACACAAAATAAAAAATAAATTATCAAATATTTAAACTAATTACACCTAATCTAAGAGCCCTATGAAAATAAAAAAAAGCCCCCCAAAAATAAAAAAAACCCCTAGCCTACAATAAACTACCAATGGCCCTTAAAAGGGCCTTTTGCGGGGCGTTGCCCCAAAGAAATCAGCTCTTTTACCTGTAAATAAAAAATACAAATCCCCCCCAACAGTAAAACCCACCACCCACACAACCAACCCCCCAAATAAAAACCTAATCTAAAAAAAACTAACCTCCCCATTGCCCTGAAAAGGTCATTTGTATGGGCATTGCCCTTTAAAGGGCATTTAGCTCTTTTTCAAAAGCCCAAACCCTAATCTAAAATTAAAACCCACCCAATAAACCCTTATAAAAACACTAACCCCTGAAGATCCACTTACAGTTTCTGAAGAGCTGACATCCATCCTCAATGAAGCGGCAGAAGTCCTCATCGAAGCCGGCAGAAGTCTTCATCCAGAAGGCAGCTTCTATCTTCATCCATCCGGCACGGAGCGTCATCTTGGATGACGTCATTTAAAGGAACCTTCATTGTAGAAGAAGACGTTGATGGGAGAGGATGCTCCACGTCGGATGTCTTGAAGATGGAGCCGCTCCGTGCCGGATGGATGAAGATAGAAGATGCCGTCTGGATGAAGATGTCGGCCTGCTTGGATGAAAACTTCTGCTGGCTTCGATGAGGACTTCTGCCGCTTCGTTGAGGATCGATGTCGGCTCTTCAGAAACTGTAACTGGATCTTAGGGGGTTAGTGTTTTTTTAAGGGTTTATTGGGTGGGTTTTAATTTTAAATTAGGGTTTGGGCTTTTGAAAAAGAGCTAAATGCCCTTTTAAGGGGTTAAACAGTTTAGTATAGTGGCGGTGTTTAGTGACAGTATATAAATAAAGATGGGAAAAAGCTGAACAGCAGCAAGATCGACGACTGTCAGTTAACAACAGTCCACTGCTCATCCACCCGTACTTGGTGCGCGGCTTTTTGACAGCTTTCTTTATAAATATGGAGATTCAGGTCCGTGGCCACAATGTTAGGTGATGTCAGGCGAGCGTATTGGTGCCGTTGAATGCAAGTAAGTTGATGGCTTGGTAAGTAGGCCTCTAAATCTTTATACTTATAGCCTAGTATAGGGTATATAAACCTCGCGAGAAGTTCAGCAGATTGCCCTTTAAGTGGCGTTCCTGCTCTTTTTATTTTAATTTTCAAATGCAACTCTAACTGACTTTAAAATGAGGGACATTTCAAGGGGGAATTTAATGTAAAAATAACTATAGCAAGTCACCTATAAGTATAAAGATTTAGTCTATAAGTAAGCCAATTCTCATTTCTACGATGTGAATCTAATTTAATAGCTCCATTTGACCTAAAAGCGATCATACACTGCCCACTGACTAACTTACCATTTAATGTATCCAAACTAGTAACTGTTAAAAGTATAATTCTGGCCTGGCAGGAATACTGTCTAGAATGTCACATACCTCCATATGTATCGGAATTCCTCCCAATTAGGGGTAATCCTAATGTCTTACCAGGCTATTCTAATATAACCTTTAGAGAATGGAAGAATAAAGGTTTGAAATGGATTAAGCAATTTATTAGATCCAATTTGTCTGTAGAATCCTTTTCTGATATCCGCCTCAAATTCGGTCTACCTCAGAAAGATTTATATGCATATCTGCAGCTACGACATTACATTCCTGAGTTGAAGCAAAAATATAACCTAAACTGGTCTTTGGGGAACTTAGCCCTAAAATTAAATTATACCAAAATGGTATTTATACCATCTCTCCACTGTATGCTGTATTGAACGCTCTCGCCATGAATGAACAGTTAGAATACTTACAAAGTAAATGGCGGCAGTATTTCACAAACATGGTTACACAAGATATATTAGATAGCTTTAAAATATTGGAGCGTTCATTTGTTCTGACAACATGACGGGAGGCTCATTTAAATTTAATATTTGATTTATATATCACACCAGTGAAAATGTCTAGATGGTATAAAACAACTAACCTATGTACAAGATTTAGTGCTAGTAATGCAGACATTTTTCATTGTTTCTGGGCATGCCCAAAAATTACTCAATTTTGGATGAAAACCGGTTATTGGATGAATACAGTATTTGACAAAGCTGTGGTAGCGGCGAAATGCGCATCAGGCGCGAGTGGGGACAACATCGACCATTATAGTCTTAGATAATTGGCTAACTTTGGGCTTATACCCTACAGCATACCGCAGTCACACAAAGCCGTGCTTACTCCTGCTCCATATTGCATTTTTTAGTTACATTGTGGCGGGGTCAATCCCCCTTTTTAGGTAATTTTCTTTGCAATTTATGAGCAATTTTGGTTTGCACTGAGCTGTGTGGTTTGCGGTTTCATATAGTACTAGATTATTTCAGTAGATGTTGTCACCCTATGTACAATTTTTAATCTAAGTTTTAATGCACTCACTTTGCACTCACATTATTTTAATTATCCTCATTAAATGTTATGTTTTATTAGATCCCTGATTTAGGGGATCTTCCTTGTCTCATACCAATACTTATCTATATAACATCTTAAGGCCTAGATTTAGAGTTGGGCGGTAGCCGTCAAAACCAGCGTTAGAGGCTCCTAACGCTGGTTTTTACCGCCCTCTGGTATTTGGAGTCAGTCATTAAAGGGTCTAACGCTCAATTTTCAGCCGCGACTTTTCCATACCGCAGATCCCCTTACGTCAATTGCGTATCCTATCTTTTCAATGGGATCTTTCTAACTCCGGTATTTAGAGTCGTGGCTGAAGTGAGCGTTAGAAATCTAACGACAAAACTCCAGCCGCAGAAAAAAGTCAGTAGTTAAGAGCTTTCTGGGCTAACGCCGGTTTATAAAGCTCTTAACTACTGTGCTCTAAAGTACACTAACACCTATAAACTACCTATGTACCCCTAAACCGAGGTCCCCCCACATCGCCGCCACTCGATTAAATTTTTTTAACCCCTAATCTGTCGACCGCCACCTACGTTATACTTATGTACCCCTAATCTGCTCCCCCTAACACCGCCGACCCCTATGTTATATTTATTAACCGCTAACCTGCCCCCCACAACGTCGCCGCCAGCTACCTACAATAATTAACCCCTAATCTGCTGCTCCGTAAACCGCCGCTACCTACATTATCCCTATGTACCCCTAATCTGCTGCCCCTAACACCGCCGACCCCTATATTATATTTATTAACCCCTAATCTACCCCCCTCAATGTCGCCTCCACCTGGTTACACTTATTAACCCCTAATCTGCGGACCGCACCGCTACTATAATAAAGTTATTAACCCCTAATCCGCCTCACTCCCGCCTTAATAACCCTATAATAAATAGTATTAACCCGTAATCTGCCCTCCCTAACATCGCAGACACCTAACTTCAATTATTAACCCCTAATCTGCCGACCGAATCTCGTCGCTACTGTAATAAATGGATTAACCCCTAAAGCTAAGTCTAACCCTAACCCTAACACCCCCCTAAGTTAAATATAATTTAAATCTAAGGAAATAAATTAACTCTTATTAAATAAATTATTCCTATTTAAAGCTAAATACTTACCTGTAAAATAAACCCTAATATAGCTACAATATAAATTATAATTATATTATAGCTATTTTAGGATTTATATTTATTTTACAGGTAACTTTGTATTTATTTTAACCAGGTACAATAGCTATTAAATAGTTAAGAACTATTAAATAGTTAAAATAATTACAAAATTACCTGTAAAATAAATCCTAACCTAAGTTACAATTAAACCTAACACTACACTATCAATACATTAATTAAATACAATACCTACAAATAACTACAATTAAATAAACTAACTAAAGTACAAAAAATAAAAAAGAACTAAGTTACAAAAAATAATAAAATATTTACAAACATTAGAAAAATATTACAACAATTTTAAACTAATTACACCTACTCTAAGCCCCCTAATAAAATTACAAAGCCCCCCAAAATAAAAAAATGCCCTACCCTATTCTAAATTAAAAAAGTTCAAAGCTCTTTTACCTTACCAGCCCTGAACAGGGCCCTTTGCGGGGCATGCCCCAAGAAATTCAGCTCTTTTGCCTGTAAAAAAACACATACAATACCCCCCCCAACATTACAACTCACCATCCACATACCCCTAATCTAACCCAAACCCCCCTTAAATAAACCTAACACTAAGCCCCTGAAGATCTTCCTACCTTATCTTCACCTCACCGGGTATCACCGATCGGTCCTGGCTCCAAAATCTTCATCCAACCCAAGCGGGGGCTGGCGATCCATAATCCTGCGGCTGAAGAGGTCCAGAAGAGGCTCCAAAGTCTTCATCCTATCCGGGAAGAAGAGGCGATCCAGACCGGCAACCATCTTGATCCAAGTGGCATCTTCTATCTTCATCCGATGAGGAACGGCTCCATCGTGAAGACCTCCAGCACGGATCAATCTTCTTCCGACGACGTCCAACTGAAGAATGACGGTTCCTTTAAGGGACGTCATCCAAGATGGCGTCCATCGAATTCCGATTGGCTGATAGGATTCTATCAGCCAATCGGAATTAAGGTAGGAAAATTCTGATCAGCCAATCAGAATCAAGTTCAATCCGATTGGCTGATCCGATCAGCCAATCAGATTGAGCTCGCATTCTATTGGCTGTTCCGATCAATCTGGGGTTCTGTGTCTGATCCTGTTCAAATAAAATTTTGGGATTTTTAGCAAGAGGAGTTACCCTTGTTTTTACAAAAGATATAAGGAGGGTGGTGCATATAGAACATACACCACACTCCTAGGGGGCGCTAACAATAAGCAGCAAACAGGTAAGCAAATATATACAGATAATTAAGAGAATATACAATATACCTAACACACTTATATCAGATTATTAGAGATGATATGCTCACAGATGATATTGGTGTAATCAAATAGCAAAATGTCCGCACAAAGAATAATCCAAAAGAAAGAAGGCAGCTCTCTGTCATAGGACGGTCATCCTGGTGTGGTGTGATCTATAAGAAAAAGAAGCACAGAGGCGCCAACATGGCCTAGTAACGTCACGGCAGTCGGATACAAAACATCAGCAGGATAGGAAATATACTCACAAGCGTAGCGCACCCAAATGGTGCTATTGTGGCAGCCTGGAACATCAAACAGTGGTCCAGCTCACTGGTGTCTCCAGCCAGATAGAGTTGATCCTTGGCGAGGGCCTATCCTATGATGCCTATAAGGGCAAAAAAGGCACACACATAGCCCAGTAACGTTTGTACACCAGATAAAAAAGGATTCAAGGTTGTACTTACAGGAAACAAAGCACCACCAGGTGCAATATCAGCAGTACTGGGACCTCTCAGCCGCCCAGTGGACTGTGGAATCCAATTTGCAGGATGCAGAAAATAACCACTTTGGAAGATAGGACTAGCACACACACTCTGCCCCCAAACAGGAGCAGAATAATTGTGATAAAGCAAGTGTATATTTAAAAACTTTTATTTTAAAAACAGCGACATGTTTCTCAGCCACCACAGGCTGTTTCCTCAGGCTATCTGGGCGGCTGAGAGGTCCCAGTACTGCTGATATTGCACCTGGTGGTGCTTTGTTTCCTGTAAGTACAACCTTGAATCCTTTTTTATCTGGTGTACAAACGTTACTGGGCTATGTGTGTGCCTTTTTTGCCCTTATAGGCATCATAGGATAGGCCCTCGCCAAGGATCAACTCTATCTGGCTGGAGACACCAGTGAGCTGGACCACTGTTTGATGTTCCAGGCTGCCACAATAGCACCATTTGGGTGCGCTACGCTTGTGAGTATATTTCCTATCCTGCTGATGTTTTGTATCCGACTGCCGTGACGTTACTAGGCCATGTTGGCGCCTCTGTGCTTCTTTTTCTTATAGATTACCCTTGTTTTTCTTCTTCATACTCTATTGCTGGTGAGTGTGGCAGTCACTCCAAAGGAGTACCCTCTACCCTGGGTTTGTAGCTGGTGCTGGATTACTTTCATTTCACATGAAGATTTTGGAGCCAGGACCGATCGGTGATACCCGGTGAGGTGAAGATAAGGTAGGAAGATCTTCAGGGGCTTAGTGTTAGGTTTATTTAAGGGGGGTTTGGGTTAGATTAGGGGTAT
This sequence comes from Bombina bombina, assembly GCF_027579735.1. Taxonomy (NCBI): domain Eukaryota; kingdom Metazoa; phylum Chordata; class Amphibia; order Anura; family Bombinatoridae; genus Bombina; species Bombina bombina. The sequence continues at coordinate 135,349,388 of NC_069499.1, read as the reverse complement.
GTGGGTGGTGGGTTGTAATGTTGGGGGGGGGTATTGTATGTGGGGGTTTTTTTTTTTTTTATAATATATTTTTTTTTTTTTTTTTTAAATATATTTTTTTATTGAAGTCATAAACAGATACAACCAAGGTTATGCCCCAAAGCGTTTACAGAAAAGTGCAATTACAATATTATTAGATAAGTGTTACAAACAAAACCCTACAGTAAGGGTATAATGTATCCAAACAGCACACGTAATGTTATAGAATTTGGGCAGTTTACAATAAGACTTCAGTTTTATAATAAAGGTAATAACAATAAAACAAAAATAGTCCTCCCTGGGCCATATAGCAGGCAAATTGAAGTGTCCACTCAGATACAATTAGGGCCAGGGGGGATTAGCTTTATAGTTTAAAAGGGGGGGGATGCAGCGGGCAAGAGCCGCTCGAAATATAATAGGGGGGGGGATGGAGGGCGGAGCCAGTCGGGATGTCAATCTTGAATTAACTATTATCGGGACCCTAAGTGAGCATTAGTTTTAATTGCCAAGTAAACTCCTAAAAATATCTAGACAGAGTATAAATTGAAATACTTAATTAAAGAGATATAGTGGTGAGCTTTCATTAGTCTCATTATGACCTGGCGACAATGCTTTATATACCAGAATGAATCTTAGCACATGGAATATGAAGACTAGTGTAGAATTAAACACATAATACAACGGTATCATGACCAACATTAGGGATTGACTTTCTATAAAATGGATAGGGGTAACTCCCAGCATTATTAAGTGGGGAGGGGGACATTAGTATGTATGGAACATAAGAGATTTCCAGGTGAGCCCCTCCCCTAGGGAATTACCAGCTATAGGCGATGTGGGAGAAAGGCATAGGGGTATGACCCGCAGGCAACCCTACCGGCGGGAAAGGGAGGGGAGGAGCCCACCAGAGACAAATAATTTTGTATTAATATAAAACTCAACATAAGCAATGCCATATCCTAGGAACATAACTATAATAAAGCATAAGCATAGCATGATTCCATAAACAGTTAGAAGAGCAAAGAGTATTAAATACATTAAGTGTACCCACTAGCGCCTAAACATATACACATCTTTGCGGGCTAATGAAAAAACAAACTATATCTGTATCTTAGCTTAGTCTTTGAACCCATGAGCAAGAGAACTGTCACTCTTAGATATAATGATCAGATATCTAATATCACAGGATTGTCACTAAAAAAGAGTAACACTGCAACGCCTTGCCAATAAGTCCCAGAGACAATTACTACACTCAGGTTAAGAATAGAATGCAAGTTAACTCTACCTACTTTCTAATATATTGGGGGAAGGTTAGGTAATTATTAGATTATAAGGGTTAAATGCTCATAGAGAGCAATATGACATCCTGGACCAATATCTTATAATAGAGGTAATGTGAGAGATGGACATAATACACATAGGATATCAAGGGCAGGTAATTTATAATACATTCACAGCTGCATAAACTGGTGTATGAGCTTCACAGGGACCAAACATCTAAGTAGAATAATGTAGAGCCTAGTCATACCAATATAGGAGGCCTGAGCCAAAGGGGCTAAATACCTAGGGACAGTGGTATATGACACGGGTCTGAGCAGGGTAGAATATAATAACATTGCTACAACTCTCTCCTAGGGTTCACTATGAAAGAAAAAGAGAGATAATAATAAAAATAACAAAAGGAGAGAGAGAAAAAGGTGCATCAGAGAATCCATTGCCATATGGCTAACATTACAAGGAGAATTATATAATGTCCCGAGCTATGGGTTCACATGCATCAGGCCCAGAGGCCATCATTCAGGAAAGAAAGTATCTAATGATAAATGGCCTGAGATCCCAAAAAGTATGCTCAGTCTAAATAAAGTCCCCATGCTGTAAATAGAACAGTGGTCTGCTGCGGCTTGTGAGAGGGGTAATAAAACAGTCAAACTAAATAATGGATGTAGCCCCCTACGGGGTTCATGTGAGTACATAGGTAGGGGTAAACTATACTATACGGACTATACATTGGATGTAGCCCGCCAAGCGGCCCATGTGAGTGTGTGTGTGTGTGGGGGGGAGGTTATGGAAGGATTAGATAGGGAATAACCGTGGAAACTACTAATTAGTGACTTAAACTTATATGTTGGTGCCTAATCATGAGTGCGTGAAGGGGGAAATATCATACAATTATCCAGATCCTCTCTGTAAATACAGCTCACGGCATCAACTCTCCCTTCCCGCCGGCTGGGGGAAAAGCAGCGCCATATTTTAAATTACATACAAGAGAAGAAAGTAAAACTCAAGTTACTACCCCTAGTATAACAGTGTTAAAGGCAAACATTCATGGCATACATATTCATAGGTGTGACTCCTAAAATTACAGACAAATCTAAATCAGAGATTTTACACCCTGTAGTGCTGTAAGACATAGTACATATAATAACACAGGCTAAGCTTAGAAGTGAGCACTAAATTTGGATCTCCTTATGTTATTTAGTACCCAGAGATAAGCCTTACTAGATAACTCACAAAACTAATTCTAAAGTTCTGCTCTCTCTTTGGGGCAAGTTGAGAAAGTATGTACAGTCCTGTAGGGTAACCTGAACTGGGATCTCAACATTTAAGTCTCCTGATAGCATACCAAATAACTAGGGACCTAAAGTAAGAGTTTATAATTGGCATATGAATAGTTGTATAAATAACCCCAACAAAAGGACACCTTCAGAGCACTACTAACCCATTATATATTTGTCAGGGACCGTGGGTTCTGTGAGACAGAAGAAACCTGCATATCCCAAAAGCCTAACATACATAAACGATGTGCAAAGTCTGCAGGGCCCTACGCTAACGATGCATCATCTGTCTACCACATAATAGTTCCTAGGTTATGCAGCCCAAAGTACGCTGGTTCACAGAGGCCAATAAACACAAACTAAGGTTAACATTGCTAGAAGTAGAAGCTGGGTGCTCGTGATATCTAGGTGATCATAGGGGGATCTCTATCCAGAGCAAAATGTCCGGTGCTCACTGAGGAGATGGAATAATGAAAACAGTCCTCCCGGATCAAAAACAACTTCCAAGAGACCCGTACAAATACCGGTAAGTCCAGTCATCAACTTGTATTTGGCCAGCCATGCTGGCGTGGTGTTGGTGGTGAGTCCTGATTCACAATAATGCAGGGAGAGAGGGCCTGACAGTCGACAGTTGGCCAGAAAGGGTGATCCACCCTGAGCAGAGCTAGTATATCTCCGTCGGTCCGCAGTAGAATTGAAAGTCTCTATGGAAATTGCTCCTACCCCCAGTAGCGCAGTGTCTCTGAGCGTAATGGAAAAAGCTGGCGGTAATAGCTCCTGTAGGCTCGAGGTTGTACGGGATGCACCCGACTTACTGTTACTCACGTGGCGCTCTTCCAGCGAAAGCAAACTCACAGCTAGCGGATGCAGAGGTCCGATCAGTGTCAGCCGAGTGGAGCCGTTGTGAGAAAGAGTGGGTTCCGTAGCGATACTGGGTGTACTGGACCCGGACTCAGCCATAGCCTCCACTGCCTGCTCCTCTCGCAGATGAAAATGTACAGTGCGGGCCGAGAGTTCTATAACCTCTAGCCTGTCCTGCCTTATGGTTGTAGGTCCCTCCCTGATAGACCGGAGGCTGGTAGTTAGATCCTCAAAGTTGGCGGAAAGTTGAGTAGCGAGTTTCCACAGGGCTCTGCGAACATCTGAAGAGCCTTCCTCTATAGTTGATGCCATATTTATAGAAGGCCACATAGGCCCAGCAGTGCACTAGTTAGCAGCGACAGCCCGAGGTAAAAAAAAAAACTTAAAAAAGTATTTTTTGCGGTCCACTGATAGTGCAAAGGCAGTCCTGCTTGTATAGGTTTAATTTTGAGGCAAATTCCAGACAATAAATCCCTATTTGCTGTTATTTTCAATAAGTTTCAGCAGGAGCTTACTGAAGTGCGTCTTCTCTGTTTGACTGCTGGCTCCGCCCCCCGCTTTGAACTTTTTTAATTTAGAATAGGGTAGGGCAATTTTTTATTTTGGGGGTCTTTGTTATTTTATTAGGGGGCTTAGAGTAGGTGTAATTAGTTTAAAATTGTTGTAATATTTTTCTAATGTTTGTAAATATTTTATTATTTTTTGTAACTTAGTTCTTTTTTATTTTTTGTACTTTAGTTTATTTAATTGTAGTTATTTGTAGGTATTGTATTTAATTAATGTATTGATAGTGTAGTGTTAGGTTTAATTGAAGATAATTGTAGGTAGTTTATTTAATTTATTTATTGATAGTGTAGTGTTAGGTTTAATTGTAACTTAGGTTAGGATTTATTTTACAGGTCATTTTGTAATTATTTTAACTATTTTAGCTATTAAATAGTTCTTAACTATTTAATAGCTATTGTACCTGGTTAAAATAAATACAAAGTTACCTGTAAAATAAATATAAATCCTAAAATAGCTATAATATAATTATAATTTATATTGTAGCTATATTAGGGTTTATTTTACAGGTAAGTATTTAGCTTTAAATAGGAATAATTTATTTAATAAGAGTTAATTTATTTCGTTAGATTTAAATTATATTTAATTTAGGGGGGTGTTAGGGTTAAAGTTAGACTTAGCTTTAGGGGTTAATAAATTTATTAGAGTAGCGGTGAGCTCCTGTCGGCAGATTAGGGGTTAATACTATTCTAGCTAAATGCAAATTAGTGCAAATTAGTACACACTGAGTTTCAATACACAAAGCTCTGTCTTACGTCTATATGGAAGGCATGTGGAAGATGTGACATTTTAAAGTTTAGACAAATTGTCTATAAAGTTTTTATATAAGTTAATATGCCCAGATTGCATGAATAATATATATGAATCCAAGGGATAAATCACATGTTGCACAATATATTAAATATGAAGTAAATAAATAACTGTATTGGGGAAATTAAAAAGTTTGGCAAACTGTTTCAGGAATCTGATGTGCCACTGAGGTTTGGAAATGAATACATATCAAATAAGCTGTCCTATGAATATTCTCATAGACATAAGTCTATGCACTCAAAGATTATTAAGACATGTGAAATGAATAAATAAAATAAATATATATATATATATATTAAATAGTCAATAATAATAAAGTCAAATATATATAATGATTAGGGCAACAACTAACGATTATTTTCATATTATTTTCAATTTTTAAGCAGCAGAGCACATTTTTATGATTAAGCAAAACAAAACCACAAACTTTTTTAAAAGAGGTAGAACTACAAAGAGGTAGACTATCACTGTTTATAACATTCTGCTATTCCCTCTTTCAGAAACTTTGCATTAAAATGTAAAGATGTCAACATGTCCACATGCTCCTGGCTGGCTCTCTTTTTTACGAGCTATTTTGCCTGCAGCAGAGACGCTCAGATGGTGTTGAGGTGCCTGAGATGCTTAAGTTGGGTTTTGCCAAGGTGGGATATTTATCTTTGCTAGCTACACCAACACAAAGTGTTTTCCTCCTTGGCAAGGGGCTTCTCAATAATGTCTGGACTTCATTCTAACATAAAAATATCTTGGAATATCTATATGCAATGGTATATAACCAGCTATAAGGTTAGGGAAAAAATATGTAGTCCGCACTTAAAATAACATATATACTTATAAAGGTTGAATCTGGTACAAATCATAATTTATTAAAATATAAAAGAAAAACAATTGAAAAAAAGTCAAAGCGCTAAGGACTTTATATCAATAACAGGACAAAGCCTTACACATTTATCTATACAGTACATATAATTAGCAATACCAAGAAATCCATTAATAATTGTGCAAACAGATAATAGTGCACATCAATTCAAATAACTCCCATCAATCTAGGTGTAAATAATAAGCTCAGCACTATATCATGCAAAGCCTAGTCCAAAATCACCTGATTTAATATAAACAATCCAAAGGATGATTCGTAGTATTTCTGGTTGCACATAAGCTAGGAGTAGTTGTAAATTTAAATAAAAAAACTTATTCTGTCCTGAAAAAGTGAAAAGTAAAGGTCTGTAGACGTCCGTTAGGCTGAGGACATAACCATAAAACACAATGCCATGTGCAGTAGCTCATCAGAGTGAAGCAGCTGGTGCCGTGTGCAAACCAACTAATCGCAGACCAACTAATCGATAATGAGATTATTATCAATTATATTGAATAGTTGTTGCAGCTCTAATAATGATATTAGTTTCAACAGAATTCTTCTTGCAGGTATGTATGAAATATCAAGATAACTGGAAAAATATGGCGATATAAAATCAGAATATGAAATTTAAAAATAATTAAACTTCCTGAAATATTAATTATTAACATGGTACTAGAATTATTAAAATCCTTTCAAGTTTCAAGTCCCCTAATAGAAATGTGACTTAAGTACATATCTTAAGACATTATCAGTAGGAAATATATATATATATATATATATATATATATATATATATATATATATATATATATATATAATAAGATTTATTATTGTGCCCAGATCTAATATTTAAATATATATAAGAATACATACTAGATTTAATAATTATACCCATGCTTAGTATTAAAATATACATGCTCAGTTAAATTAAATAATCACATATATATTGACCAAATGTTTTATCAATGCTAGGAAATAATACGTATATTGAATATACATGTATAAAAAATATATAAGGAAATATTTTTTTCTGTAGCTAAATAATAAACTAAATGGATCTACGTTCCAAATTCCTGTTGTCCCCCCTGGTGTTCAATATGAGAATTGCAGACAAAGATATTCAATTAAGGAAATTGAACAACCAGTGACTCAAAGGGCGTACCTTGAAAAATTCTATTGAATGATTCTAAAATTGAAGGAGGGGCTATGTCAAAGAATATAGCCCACACTATGCAAGAAAGGAGGACAGACTCACTTTGTTAAACAAGAGAATCACACCGTTTGGGCCTGCTTTTTGGAAACTATGAACCCTGGCTGGAAAACTCTTCGGGAAAGAGATATAACTCTGTGACCTGTTACCTTGCAAAATAGTGATATCTTCACATATGACTTTGGAAAAACTCTCGCCTAGATTTAGAGTTTGGCGTTAGCCGTCAAAAGCAGCGTTAAGGGGTCCTAACGCTGCTTTTTAACGCTCGCTGGTATTTAGAGTCAGGCAGGAAAGGGTCTACCGCTCACTTTCTTTCTGCGACTCGAGGCTACCGCAGATCCCCTTATGTCAATTGCGTATCCTATCTTTTCAATGGGATTTGCCTAACGCTGGTATTTCGAGTCTTGGAAGAAGTGAGCGGTAGAGCCTCTACCGACAAGACTCCTACCGCCAAAAAAAGTCAGTAGTTAAGAGCTTTATGTGCTAACGCCGGAACATAAAGCTCTTAACTACTGTGCTATAAAGTACACTAACACCCATAAACTACCTATGAACCCCTAAACCGAGGCCCCCCTCATCGCCAACCCTATAATAATTTTTTTAACCCCTAATCGGCCACTCCGGACACTGCCGCAACCTACATTATACCTATGAATCCCTAATCTGCTGCCCCTAACATCGCTGACACCTACATTATATTTATTAACCCCTAATCTGCCCCCCCCAATGTCGCCGCCACCTACCTACAAATATTAACCCCTAATCTCCCGCCCGCAACGTCGCCGCTACTATAATAAATTTATTAACCCCTAAACCTAAGTCTAACCCTAACACCCCCCTAACTTAAATATCATTTAAATTAATCTAAATAAATATACTATCATTAAATACATTTTCCTATTTAAAAATAAATACTTACCTATAAAATAAACCCTAATATAGCTACAATATAACTATTAGTTACATTGTAGCTATTTTAGGATTTATATTTATTTTACAGGCAACTTTGTATTTATTTTAACTAGGTACAATATCTATTAAATAGTTAATAACTATTTAATAGCTACCTAGTTAAAATAATTACAAAATTACCTGTAAAATAAATCCTAACCTAAGTTACAAATACACCTAACACTACACTATCAATACATTAATTAAACAAATTACCTACAATTAGCTAAACTAAAATACAATTAAATAAACTAATCTAGAATACAAAAAAAACAAACACTAAATTACAGAAAATATAAACATTTTTACAAGAAGTTTAAACTAATTACACCTAATCTAAGCCCCCTAATAAAATAAAAAAGCCCCTGAAAATAATAAAATGCCCTACCATATTCTAAATTAAAAAGTAATCAGCTCTTTTATCAGCCCTTAAAAGGGCCTTTTGCGGGGAATTGCCCCAAAGTAATCAGCTTTTTTACCTGTAAATAAAAATACAATACCCCCCCAACATTACAACCCACCACCCACATACCCCTACTCTAACCCACCCAAACCCCCCTTAAATAAACCTAACACTAACCCCCTGAAGATCTCCCTACCTTGAGTCATCTTCACTCAGCCGAGCCGAATTCTTCATCCGAGCGGAGCAAGAAGATGTCCTCCATCCGGTAGAAGTCTTCATCCAAGCGGGGCAAGAAGATGTCCTCCATCCGGTAGAAGTCTTCATCCAAGCAGGGTCTTCTATCTTCATCCATCCGGAGCAGAGCCATCTTCCAGCCAGCTGACGCGGAGCCATCCTCTTCAACCGATGGACTAACGACGAATGACGGTTCCTTTAAGGGACGTCATCCAAGATGGCGTCCCTCGAATTCCGATTGGCTGATAGGATTCTATCAGCCAATCGGAATTAAGGTAAGAAAAATCTGATTGGCTGATTGAATCAGCCAATCAGATTGACGTTCAATCCGATTGGCTGATCTTAGATGACATCCCTTAAAGGAACCGTCATTCGTCGTTAGTCCGTCGGTTGAAGAGGATGGCTCCGCGTCGGCTGGCTGGAAGATGGCTCCGCTCCGGATGGATGAAGATAGAAGACCCCGCTTGGATGAAGACTTCTACTGGATGGAGGACATCTTCTTGCCCCGCTTGGATGAAGACTTCTACCGGATGGAGGACTTCTTCTTGCTCCGCTTGGATGAAGAATTCGGCTCGGCTGAGTGAAGATGACTCAAGGTAGGGAGATCTTCAGGGGGTTAGTGTTAGGTTTATTTAAGGGGGGTTTGGGTGGGTTAGAGTAGGGGTATGTGGTGGTGGGTTTTAATGTTGGGGGGGTATTGTATTTTTATTTACAGGTAAAAGAGCTGATTACTTTGGGGCAATGCCCCGCAAAAGGCCCTTTTAAGGGCTGGTAAAAGAGCTGATTACTTTTTAATTTAGAATAGGGTAGGGCATTTTATTATTTTGGGAGGCTTTATTATTTTATTAGGGGGCTTAGATTAGGTGTAATTAGTTTAAACTTCTTGTAAAAAAAATTATTTTCTGTAATTTAGTGTTTGTTTTTTTTTGTATTATAGATTAGTTTATTTAATTGTATTTTAGTTTAATTATAGGTAATTTATTTAATTAATTTATTGATAGGGTAGTGTTAGGTGTATTTGTAACTTAGGTTAGGATTTATTTTACAGGTAATTTTGTAATTATTTTAACTAGGTAGCTATTAAATAGTTATTAACTATTTAATAGCTATTGTACCTAGTTAAAATAAATACAAAGTTGCCTGTAAAATAAATATAAATCCTAAAATAGCTACAATGTAACTAATAGTTATATTGTAGCTATATTAGGGTTTATTTTATAGGTATTTATTTTTAAATAGGAAAAATGTATTTAATGATAGTAAATTTATTTAGATTCATTTAAATGATATTTAAGTTAGGGGAGTGTTAGGGTTAGGGTTTAGGGGTTAATAACTTTATTATAGTAGCGGCGACGTTGGGGGCGGGAGATTAGGGGTTAATAATTGTAGGTAAGTGGCGGCGATGTTAGGGAGAGCAGATTAGGGGTTAATAAGTGTAGGTAGGTGGGGGCGACGTGGGGGGGGCAGATTAGGGGGTAATATAATATAAGTTTCGGCGATGTTAGGGGCAGTAGATTAGGGGTTCATAGCTATAATGTAGGTTGCGGCGGTGTCCGGAGCGGCAGATTAGGGGTTAATATAATACAGGTGTCAGCGATAGCGGGGGCGGCAGATTAGGCGTTAATAAGTGTAAGGTTAGGGGTGTTTAGACTCGGAGTTCATGTTAGGGTGTTAGGTGTAGACTTAGAGAATGTTTCCCCATAGGAAACAATGGGGCTGCGTTAGGAGCTGAATGCTGCTTTTTTTGCAAGTGTTAGGGTTTTTTCAGCCAGCTCAGCCCCATTGTTTCCTATGGGGATATCGTGCACGAGCACGTTTTTTGCCAGCTTACCGCTGATTTAAGCAACGCTGGTATTGAGGGAGCTAAATTATGCTCAACGCTCCCTTTTCTGAGGCTAACGCAGCCATTCAGACAACTTTAAATACCAGCATTGTCTTAAGGGTGCGCTGGAAAAAATAAGCAGCGTTAGCACTGCGGGTCTTTACCGACAAAACTCTAAATCTAGGCCTCTGATTGGAAAAGCTGAAACTCAAGTATTGGTAGCTGGTAATGTTTTGGCGGTTTAATGTCTTTAATATTTTTATAATTTAATAATTTATAGCAAAGGTATTCTTTATTGCATGAATTAAATTGAAGCTGTGATTTATAAGTGTAATTTATAGTAACAAATGTAATACTTTATAGACCTGTGTAGTATAATCTCCCACAAATTCCATTAGACTTATTGAATTTTAGCTAAGATTCTTATTATAAGATTGGGATATGTTTTGTTAATCAAGTGTTGTTAAATCGTTAATCCATATTTTGTCATTGGATTAATTTTATAAATTGTTAAAGTAAACTTTATTTGTGGTATTTGATGATTAATTCATTTTGAGTTAAGGTAGATTTATATATTATATTAATATAGATATTTCTATAGCCTGCTTTATCCTATATAATAAAAGACAAGAGTTTGTCTGAAGCCGTCATGCGCAGTTCAGAGAAACTCTTGCCGCGAGGACCCGGCAGCAGCGCGAGGACCCGACAGCTCAGCTGAAACACAGAGGCGCGCGAGGACCCGGCAGCTCAGCTGAAACACAGAGGCGAGCGAGGACCCGGCAGCTCAGCTGAAACACAGAGGCGCGCGAGGACCGGCAGCTCAGCTGAAACACAGAGGCGCGCGAGGACGAGAGAGAGAGAGAGAGAGAGAGAGAGAGAGAGAGAGAGAGAGAGAGAGAGAGAGATTTTAAATATAACACAACACGGCCCGTGTTAACGGGCTTTAGGACTAGTAATTTAATATTGTATTAATCAATTGATATATATCTAGTCATAAGTGATATTCAGTTATTACATAAATATAATCAATGTGTTCATAGAGATTAACTGGTCAGAATTTAGGAATTAATTAAATTTGAGATTAAATATTGATATTTATAATAATTTTATCGTCATAATTTCTTGATATCTCAATAGCATTTTGGAATACACTACAGAGATTATATAATGTTTCACTGGAGTGTATTGATAAAATTCTACTATATTAGTTGGAGGTATTGCTGACGATAATTTTATGATTGATTATTAATATTCATAATTCCATTAATCAAAAATATTGTTACATTAATATATAACACGTTTATATGATATTACTTGTTAAGTATATTAAGGTGCTTAGTAAAGCTGAGGCTGTGAGTATTTTTCACACAAAGGACAGTTCTAGAAGAAGGGGTCATGATCTCAAGCTGAAGGGTAGTAGGTACAAAAGTAATTTGCTAATTCACAGAAAGAGTGGTGGATTCATGGAATAAACTTTCATTAGAGGTGGTAAGGACAAATATTGTGGGGGTTTCAAGAATGCCTGGGCAGGGAAGTGCAATTCCTATTGCCCGAAGCCCAGAACATGCAGTTCTGGACGCAGGGCATGTGTTTTTTTTTCTTTTAGCTCTGCTGCGGGCAAGCAGCCTGCAGCCGGGTGTAAGGCTTTTTTTCTTTCCCTTTGCTACCAATTCAGCGCGTCAGTCTCATGTCTCAGCACTTCCCTGCTAGTCCCCCGCGTGCGGTATTGGAGATTAGCAGTGGAGGAGTTGAGTCTACTTCTGTGTCCCTCTCTGGCAGCGCATTTATGTGCAGCTATTTTAATTTTTCTGTTAGTATGGGAGTGCTGTCTATTCACCACCGCAACTAACTCAATAGATCCGATCGGCTATTTTTAAAAAATGCTGCATAATTAATACATAAATATCTGTATGATGTTTCTTATTTACAGCTGAACTTTGCATGCCGTTTTATAACAGAGGTTTTACAGCGGTTTCAGTTACCAATCTCCTTCATTCTTTGATTTTTCCTGAAAATAGCAGCATTCTTCGTTACTTGCAGGTTAGGTGATCCACTGACTTGCCGGCTTGTGTACGTACCCCTTGACTTGGCCTGTGCTGTGTGTTAGACTTCGGATCCGACTGCGTAAAGCAGTATTAACTAATCCTGTCAGCAGTTCCCATCTAGAGACACATAAGTCGCAACCCTTTTCAGACGGTGGACTAAACATATAAAGTGGGGAGATTGATGATGATGATCACTATAGCATTTTGCACCACCCAGCATTTTTAGGGGACACATTTAAAACACTTGATGGTGCAATTAAAATTTATTTTTTATATAGTATAGATGAAGTAGGGAAATATAAAAGCAAGAAAAAAAAGATTTCCCTTGTATCTCTACCATTAACAGGTAGAAGACTAAGGAATATTATATTGTTTATTTATTGATATATCGATTATAAAAATACGCACATAAGCTGTCAAGTTGTAGGAGCTACACCCAACCTTCCAAATATGCTTGCAACAACTGGGCTGCCAGAGTAAACCAACAATAAAAAATAAACATTGTTAAACTTACAAAATTGTGCAACGTATTATTTAGTTAAAAGTGACATATATAAATATATTGGACTTAAATTCCCTGTGGTTTGTTATTATTTATGACTATTTATTTTTATAGATTTAATTTTATTACTGATTTTATTTTCAATGTGGCATGAAATTTTCCTAATTCACTAGTAAGGAAGATAAAATAATTGTAGAGCAAACTAATTGAATGAGAGACAGGATAACTGTAGCTCCAGTCTTACACTTTTGCATACATTTTTAAGAACAGAATTGTCACATAACAGAAGCCACTGATTTGTGGTTATGTTTTTTTTAGCAAGCTGGAGATTTCCTAGCATTGTTTTCTCATATAAACTGCAAAGACAATATATGCATTAGGCAAATTAGTAGATATATCCAGAGCAGCCTGCTGCAGTGACCTCCCATGCTTAGCACTCACTTTATAGTAATATTCCTATGAGAGCTACATACATAATTATACTTAACTATACTTACTAGTATTAGCTACAGCCAGGGCAGCATTATTGCCCAACATTGTCAATTTAAAAATCCTTTAGATTTTACCTTCTGACAAACTGTAGCAATTATGCAAAAAAATAACAGAAACCATATTTTTTCATTAATATTGTAAATGTCAAGATAAGTTAAAAAAAAATATATATTTCTGTTTTATCATAGACAACAATTTGGAGAAAGTAAGACCTAGCTATAAATTCTGCCCTATCATACACTTTGTTTACACCAATCTATTATAAATTCTATATATGAAAACAAAATGTTAGTTGGAAAAAAAACTGAGTGCCCATTGCCAACATCGAATGGTTAACTAGCATAAGTAATATCTACTAGTAAGAGAATTTGAATTTTTCATTTCCAATATAAAATAATATATATATATATATATGGGAGTCAAAGGGTAAACAGCGCTTATGGAGATTCTTAAAAACTGAATAATATTAAAATCTCGGCAGTGTTGGTGGGTAAAGAAAAAAAAAAAAAAAAAAAAAAAAAAAAGGGAAGAGAAGTATATGAATATACGTATATATATTAGAGTCTTTGATAGGATATTGGAATCCTAGTGTAATGAAGGCGTAATAGATACCCTTACCAAAAGTTACCTCAATCCTATGAGGTAAGTTTGCCGCATTGGAGGATGTATCTAGTGGTTGAATGAATCCTGGATGTTCTGGTCTGTATAAAATCGCTGCCTCTTGGAGTAGAATGGGATGTGGGTCCCCATATATATACACACAGTGGGGCAAAAATGTATTTAGTCAGCCACCAATTGTGCAAGTTCTCCCACTTAAGAAGATGAGAGAGGCCTGTAATTTTCATCATAGGTATACCTCAACTATGAGAGACAAAATGTGGAAACAAATCCAGACCATCACATTGTCTGATTTGGAAATAATTTATTTGCAAATTATGGTGGAAAATAAGTATTTGGTCAATATCAAAAGTTCATCTCAATACTTTGTTATATATCCTTTGTTGGCAATGACAGAGGTCAAAGGTTTTCTGTAAGTCTTCACAAGGTTGTCACACACTGTTGCTGGTATGTTGGCCCATTCCTGCATGCAGATCTCCTCTAGAGCAGTGATGTTTTGGGGCTGTCGCTGGGCAAGACAGACTTTCAACTCCCTCCAAAGGTTTTCTATAGGGTTGAGATCTGGAGACTGGCTAGGCCACTCCAGGAGCTTGAAATGCTTCTTACAAAGCCACTCCTTCGTTGCCCGGGCGGTGTGTTTGGGATCATTGTCATGCTGAAAGACCCAGCCACGTTTCATCTTCAATGCCCTTGCTGATGGAAGGAGGTTTGCACTCTCACGATACATGGCCCCATTCATTCTTTCATGTACACGGATCAGTCGTCCTGTTCCCTTTGCAGAGAAACAGCCCCAAAGCATGATGTTGCCACCCCCATGTTTCACAGTAGGTATGGTGTTCTTTGGTTGCAACTCAGCATTCTCTCTCCTCCTTGTATGTCTTCCATTTTCTAATTATTGCTCCCACTGTTGATTTCTTCACACTAAGCTGCTTGCCTATTGCAGATTCAGACTTCCCAGCCTGGTGCAGGTCTACAAGTTTGTTTCTGGTGTCCTTCGACAGCTCTTTGGTCTTCACCATAGTGGAGTTTGGAGTGTGACTGTTTGAGGTTGTGGACAGGTGTCTTTTATACTGATAACAAGTTCAAACAGGTGCCATTAATACAGGTAATGAGTGAAGGACAGAGGAGCCTCTTAAATAAGAAGATAGAGGTCTGTGAGAGCCAGAAATCTTGCTTGTTTGTAGGTGACCAAATACTTATTTCCCACCATAATATGCAAATAAATTCTTTACAAATCAGACAATGTGATTGTCTGGGTTTGTTTCCACATTTTGTCTCTCATAGTTGAGGTATACCTATGATGAAAATTACAGGCCTCTCTCATCTTCTTAAGTGGGAAAACTTGCACAATTGGTGGCTGACTAAATACTTTTTTGCCCCACTGTATATATATATATATATATATATATATATATATATATATATATATATATATATATATATATATATATATATATATATATATATATATATATTTATATAATTTAACTCAGGGTAAAGTATGCAGAACCACCTGAATATAGCTGGGACACATTAGCCCATCATAAAGAGGAACCTATAGCTGGCACACAGATATTCTATATGCAGTAGTGTTAAATTAAAATACAATATACACATACACTGGGGTACGCATAAAGTTATCCTATGAACTAGATACATCTGCACTTTTATGAAACTTTGGGCTGACTTCTTGGGCCTATCGTTCTTATTTTTCTAGATTACTAGGATCTAGCTGAACACTTCTGGTGAGCCAATGACAAGATGCATATGTGAATCACCAGCTTGCTCACAGTAGTACATTGCTGCTCCTGAGCCTACCAAGGTTTGATTTTCAACAAAAAATACCCAGATTTGTCCTATGGGGAATCCTATACTACACCATTATGCAATCTGTTCTTCCTGGAGAGGCGCAGGAGCTTGCATGAATAGAAAGCAGTAGAGCAGGTGGTACACTGTTGTCTTTAGCATAGGGACAACTGCATACCTTCCAACATCAGGAAGTTGAGGAGGCCGTCATTGTTTTGTGGGGCCATGTCAGAAGGGGGCAGGTGTCACAGGTGGATAGTGTGCAGGATTATGGGTGTGTCTGGGTGATTGGTGAGCATGTCTGGGAGTTTGTGGGCATGTCTCTTTGGTCTGTGGGTGGATCTAAGGGAAATTCTGCACATAGGGACATATGACTGAATCAGAGGAACAGTGGTACAGAGCTCTGAATTAGGGACACTGTTCCCTCTCAAAAATGGACAGTTGGGAGGTCTGCAGCAGGGTGATATTTTTATGTTTAACTCCTTTACATTGGTTAAACACACATTTCTGTGCAATAATAAACAGCTCTAACTCATTGAAACATTTTATTATTGCTCTTTTTTTGTCCCTTTAATTTTTTTTTTCCATGTATGCTGGTAATTTTTACTGCCAAGGATTTAAAAAAATAATCTTGCAGATGTTCACCATCTGTTAAATAGCTTGTTACTGGGAAATGGCATTTTAAAATTGGTCTAGAAAGGGAAACCAAACCATAATGTGTTTTAAGTGCATGCTGTCTGGGTAGAAAAGCTAAACTTGAGTTTCATAGATTAGGCCAAAATAATCTTCATTAGGAATGTGAGTTATTCCTCTTAATTTTTAAATAGGTTACAGTTGTTTACCTTTTTTTCTAAAATATCACGTATATATTTAACACTTTAGTGGCCAGAGAGCAAAGCATTACAACTTTCTCAAGCATCTAAAGGTTTTAATATATACCCTTTGCGTTGAATGCATGTATTATGGGCTGTATCTACAGAATGCTGTACATGTCTTCTATACTTGTTACTGACCTAATATTTTTGCAATTGGTTATTTTTTGCTTTTATTTTGTGTTATCTTATATTTGCACTAAATAAATTAATGATGATAAATATTTGCATAGAAACTCATCCGTTGAGGCTACACAATAAATCCTTGTCACAACCAAGTAAACACATGTGTATTAAGGAATGCAGACCACAAAAAACCCACAGCTGTTGCCATCCCATGCACCAGTATATGGAATAAAAGGTTCTCGCACAGGACAAAGTGGTGTTCAAATATCCACAGTCAAAATTTCAAATGCAACATTTGATTTAACAAATACTATTCAAAAGTTCAATAGTTCATGGGGTAGGGAATTTAGTAAAATGATACATAATAGATACAAATATATTGATTTGAATGTTTCTATTTTGAATATAGCATAATTTGAATATTACATTTAAAGAGAGCATTAGAAATACTATTAAAAATATATTGAGTCGAATTTTTCGAATTTTAATACTGCATAATTTGAATCTAATTATTAGAAAATTTTGAATTAAATATTACATTTAGAGCAGTGCTTGACGAATATGTTCAAAAAATGAAAAGCCAGTAAGAATATTTAGAAGCCAGGCATATTTTTAGGAGCCAGGCAGTTGGATTTGTATATAGACATATGGAGAATAACCCAAAAAGTTAGTAGCCAGGGTTAAAATTCTAGGAGCCAGAGGCTCCCAGGCTCCTGGGTTTGTCGAGCCCTGATTTAGAGAAAGCATTCAAAATACTATTCCATTAAAGGAATTGTATCATGTTGTACAAACATTTGAAATTTAAAACGAACAAACAAATGTGTTAACATTTGTTTCATTTTTCGAATGTTGCAAAACATTTGCCCATCCCTAGCAGGGAGAATGTTATCATCTAAATGCACCTTTAACAAACAGCAAACCATTTTCCTGGCAGGGCATCTTCACCAGCATCAAGTTTAAGTGCTGTTGTTATATGAATGACAGGTAACGGGAATCAATGGCTGAGAGGCCCGCTAATTAAAATTCTGCAAGTTTTAACTCAGTAGCAAAGTAGGAGGGTAAGAGAGTTGTATGACCAAACCTGGAAACTGAACTTAAATCAGTAACCTACAAGGTAAAAAAAAACAAATGAATAAAGACAAATAAGAGTTACTGTTGTACAGTTTCCGTTTGGCCACATTATCCAGACTAATGCAGAACTGTTCAAGGTAGCTAGTGTGCTGCTTTCTTGGCATGGGCAACATCTACACAGCAGTAACACTGGAACATAAAAGTAGGGTAACAAAATAGGGATCAAATAGGCAGGGAGATAACAAATAAAGGGGCATAGAGGGTACATTGTCAAACAGTTAAGGTCAAAATAGCTCTGAAAAAAACAAAATTAATCCAAATTGTCAGAGTATTGTCTCAAGGAAAACCTAGTCAAATCAAGAGTCAAATAAAAAAAATCAGGGAAAGGGAAAATCTCCAACCAAGACACACAAATCCAAATTGTCATAACAAGAAATGTTTGAGTACCTAGAATACAAAAGCATAAAAATTCCAAAAAGCCCCAAAACACAGCACTGAATCGACAAACAGAATCCACAAAGGCAAAATGCATAAGCAGCCCTATTCTGCACACAGATGATCTGCTAGGCCTCCTTAAATGCACAGTATATCTAACCCAGCAGACACAGTACAACTTAACCTGTACAGAAACACAGTACACACTATTACAAGAAAAACTTAAAGGAACATAGTACTCAAAATGCTTCTCTCATGTATATCAGGGGCACTCAAATTGTTGTTATGGAGGGATGGTTGTTATAAGAAAATAATATGCTGTCATTCACTAGAGCATTTTGATATTAGTCAGGGGCATTTTTGGCATAGGCCAGCTAGGCCTTTGTCAATGTCAATGTCTCCCCACTCATGGGCTCCAAATGTTTTGTTTATCAATTATATCACAATGAATGACCCTGGAGTTACTTGTGTGGGTGCATTACTCTTCCATTCATCCCTGGCCCCCACATTGTGAGAAATATGAGGTAAATATGAGCTTGTTTCAGTGAGGTGGAAGTGTTGGGGCAGTGTCTAGAGAAGCACAAAAACTAAATTAATTAATAGAACTAATATCCCTTGCAAACTAAAACGCTTAATCCACAAAATGGTTAATCATGTAGCTTATTCCTGTTTTTGAGCTACAAGTATATTGCATCTCCTGAGCATGATATGAGCAAAGTACAAACAGCTTTCACCATCAATCACCAGCTTTGTCATGCTCACATGTTGTAATCTCTTGTAAGCGGGAGTAGGACTTAAGCTATGAGATTAAAGGGACAGTTTACTCAAAAATGTTCTCCCCTTTAATTTGTTCCCAATGAGCCACTTTACCTGCTGGAGTTTATTAAATTGTTTACAAGTATTTTCATTACCCTTATAATGGGATTTGAAATAGTTGATTTAGCCTGTTGTATCCCCACCTATTCTGAAAGTTTCTGGCCTTAGGTCCAAACACAACCAGCAGAAGAAATTACACTCCCAGTGGGGTATAGAAGAGATAAGGTAATACAATGTTCATTTTCCATTGTTCTCTCCAAGTATTGGTCTTTGGTTTACGGACAGATATAAGATAAAGAAGTATGTATATGTACACAATGTGATAAAGTAATGAGATCTGATTTTACCTACAAGCCCAACCCATTTTATTTGGTTTTGGCTTCAAAACACAAAATCAGCCAGTTCATATACACAAAAAAACTTTAAAAAGCAAATTCTCATACATTTTATACTCTGCAGTTGGTAAAAAAAATGTAATTGTAAACACATTAAGGGAAAAACTATTTTACAGTATACTGTCCCTTTAACTGTGCAGGGGTAGAAAAATCTGTTTAAAATTTAGGAGCGAGTAAGAATATTTAGGAGCCAGACAGGGGTATTTGTATATAGATATATGGAGAATAACCCAAAAAGTTAGGAGCCAGTGACTCCCTGTCTGATCATTGCTGGAGTCAGATTAAAAGTCAAGCAACCCCCCCCCCCCCCAAAAAAAAAAAAAACAACAACTGAAACGGTATGTAGTGTAATCATGTGCACACCACATGCATTTTTGTGCTGGTATTACAAGTTCATTTATTGTGCCCATTAGTATAGTGCACAATACATACCACCATCATGTCAGATAGCACAGGTGCATAATTTCCCTCACATAATAGATTTATATAAGCGCCTGCACTTAAATTCATTTTCGGCGAGTGCAAGGCCAAAGGAGAGCAAAAATTCTGTTCAATTTGTATCATTTTTGGTTAAGTTCTTTGCTATACGTACTTTCCTTGTTTTGTGAATGCACAATAGCCAGCAATAACAGTTAATATCTTTTTTTAAAAGTGGTAAAAGATATAGTGGAATTTCAGATTGCTTTTGAGCATGACAGGTAACTGATGACTTGTAATACGAGCGTATTGAGTGCGCCACTACCACTTCCCATTGAAAGTATACGTTGCACTAGATAAATATCAGGTGCATTAAAAATGGCTTGGTTAAATATATTAACCAACAACTTTTAATACTTGATCGCGCATTATTGTTTGCTGGAGGCCGAGCGTAAAATAACACACCGCTCATTAACGTTTGCACTCAATTTGTAATCTGGCCTATAGTTTGCAAAGGTCACTAGTACTTAAATGAAAGGGTGCAACAAATTAGAGCATTTAATATTTGCATTTGTATATCCCTTTAATTATTTTTTTGCATAAAGGTTGTTTAAAATATAAGTGAAAGTAAAAGGAATTGAATGTTTGTGTAGCGCTGATACCTGGGTATCTGTTTCTCGCTGCCTGACAGGAACAACTTGCATAGAAAACGTTTGAGGCACAGGAATAACTGTTTTTCTTAACACAATGCACTGTAATATCGTTTTGAATATTGTATTTGAGATGGAACAATAATATGTTCCTTCAAAGGGGCATTTCAGCAGGATAATTGTAACTTGAAATACAATTACAACTTCTGTAAGGATTATAATGTGCATTATAACACCACAACATAACATCATTAATGCAATAATAAATCTTACCTAAAATGTATTTTTACAGAGTTGATTCATACTTCTAAAACACCCACTCAAAATCAATATTTATTTTGATGAGATGAACCAATAGGAATTACTTATGGAAATTAAGATAGATGACATGACTATTGGGCTGAAAAATTGATAGGTTTGGAATGCCATCATCATGTGCCTGTGCACTTTCAAAATGCACATTTGTGTTCATTTTTATGTATGCAGAGGATGATTGGTTGCTTGATTTTAGAAAAAGTATGGGCAGTGGAAAGGGTAAAAAATGTTATTACCAATTATTATAAAAAAACTGCACTTTATTTGATACATTTATATTGCAAGGGGGCTTATTTTTGTGGACAAAAGCATGTATATTACATTTTAGAAAAGTTCTGTCACTTTAAAATTAATTTTTAATGTGTCTATTTCCCTTCTGAAAACATGGGAAAATGGGAACTTGTATCTTTACAGGCGTATTATGACTAAAATCAGTTTCATCATTTTGTTAAGTTGTGGTAATTCAGATATCCTCACAAATTCATCTATAGATTTTCTTTAACATTTCATACATATATAATTTAAAGAGGTGAATCACAGAAGTAACTGGAGTATTAAATACACTGGATCAATAGATTTGGCAAAATAAATTTCCCAATGTGTAGGAGAAGGTACTTCACATGAAAGTAAATTCTATTTTTATTTTTATTTTTGCATAGATACCCATAAAATCTGGCAATTTGTTACAGTCTCTTTAAAGTGGTAATGTGATTCACAGTAAGGTCAGAGAGTAGAATGATTTATATGTGTCTATCACAGGGCTTGACAAATTAACATCACATTTAAAGGTCAGCCAGAAAATTGAGGAGCCAACTACACATTTTTTGCAATTTTTTTTAACTGAGACTATAATGAAGAAAAATCACCCCTAGGAGCCTTTGTTTTCTGGCTTCTGGAATTTGTTGTCTTATCTGTTATATTTATGAAGTCGGGAGCAAAATTTTGGGCAGGGCTGAATTTACACCTGTGCCACGTTGCTATAGGGACTAAGTACCTAGGTCGCCTGGTGCGTAGTAAATTGCCTAAAAGGTCTGACTTCTTACCCTCTCCCATATACATAGTTGCCAAAAAAAATAGTGGATCCTTTTAGAAATCACATGAAGACAAGGAAGCAAGATTTGACTTGTGCAAGATTGAAGCAAGATTTTGGCATTTGTGTACAGTATTCTCACAAGAGTTAATATGAAGGCCCTTCTTTGTTCCCATACCTAGTTGTCGTCAAGTTTTCAAGCATGACAGATTATATAGGAAAAAATAAAATGAATGATAATGAATATGAGAGAGAGAGAGATCATTATTGTGATCTATGTGATTTTAGTTTTTTAACTATTGCCTGTTTTTTATTATGCTATAACCTAGTAAACTTGATATATATTTATATTCTGTCTACGCTTTTTCCTTACTGTTTGGGGTGGTTGCTGTTTTATGCGCACGTAACTTTTTACCTTGATTGTTTACCCTCTGGGGATTGGCTGTAGAGGACAATCCCACTCTGTTAAGCTGCAATACCACCCTATTGAGTGTCTGAAGATATAACCGTGTTTTGTAGATTATATAGGGAAAGCACTAACTGGTTGCTGTCGTAGGTATTCCACATTAGATCCTTGTCTCATTAACAGTCTGAGAACAACTGGGAGTATAAGAGCAGAAGTGGCAACAGAGGTTCTTAAACACTAACTTCCATTCAGTGATATCTACAATATATTAGAAATTGGAATAATATGCATGTTTAGGTATTAGAGTCGACAGGTTGCATACAGTAAGCAGAAGTTCATCTGCTTGAGTAAGAAAAGAGAGACTTCACATAACCTCTACCTGGGATATCTAGTTTTCTAGTACCTACCCTATATGGCCAAAACAATATTGAGTTTAGGTGTTTCAGCCATTACTAACAGGTGAATAAAAAAAACAACACATAGACATAACATCTCCATAGACAAACATTGGCAGTACATTGGGTCGTACTGAAGAGCTCACTGACGTCAAACATGGCTTTTTTCATAGGATGCCACCTTTGCTACTAGTCAGCTTATTAAATATCTGCCCTGGCCAATCGTAAGAACTACTTCTGTAAAGTGGGAGTGTCTAGGAGCAACAACAGCCAGCCACAAAGTGTCAGATCACGCAGACTCACAGAGTGCTGATGTTGAATGCTGAAGTGCATAGTTTATAATAATGGCCTATCATCTGTTGCATCACTCACTATAGAGTTCCAACCTGCATCTGGAAGCAACATCAGTGCAAGAACTGTGCGTCAGGAGCTTTATCAAAAAATGTCCATGGCGAGTAGCTGTACACAAGCCTCACATCAACATGCGCAATGCCAAGTACCATCTGGAGTGGTGTAAAGCATGCAGCCACTGAACTCTGGCTGTGGAAACATGTTCTCTGAGTGATGAACCATGCTTCACTATTTTGCAGTCTGATGGATGAATCTGTGTGTAGCACATGCCAGGAGAACACTACCTACCGGAATGCATGGTTACTACTGTAAACTTTGGTAGTGGAGGGATAATGATCTTCGGCTATTTTTCAGAATGTGGTTAGGCCCCTTAACTCCATTCATTATGCTACAAGATACAAAGAAATTTTAGACAATTGGGTGCTTCCAATTTTGTGGCAACAGTTTGGGGAAGTCCCACAAAGATTATGGTTTAACGAATTTGCAGTGAAGGAACTCCACTGGCTTGCACGGACCTCTGACCTCAACCCCATTGAACACATTTGTGATGAATTGAAATGCTGATTGCAGGCCAGATCTTCTCATCCGAATTCATTGCCTGACCACACAAATGCTCTTTTGGCTGAATGGGCACAAATTCCTACAGACAGACTAAAATCTTGTGGAAAGCCTTACCAGAAAAGGGGGGGGCACAATTCCATATTAATTGCCATAGTTTTGGAATGAGATGTCCAACAAGCTCATATAGGTGTGATGGTCAGGTGTCCACATAAATTGAGCAATATAGTGTATGTGTTTATGGAACAAGGTCCCATTATAAACCATATGGGAGAAGTGTGATAAACCTACATTACCACATGGCATGTTGTTTGTGAGGGCACTTAAAGGGACATTATACACTAGATTTTTCTTTGCATAAATGTTTTGTAGATTATCCATTTATATGGTACATCTGAGTGTGTTTTTGTAAAAATGTATAGTTTTGCTTATTTTTAAATAACTTTGTGCTGATTTTCATACACCTTACCAAACCCCAAAGCTTTAGATGTATACTGATGTATACAGGCTTCAGACTACTTCTGTTTGTATAATGGGTCTTTTCATATACAGGGGAGGTTCTGCTATCAGCCCCTTTCAGTGGGTGTCTCATTAACAGTGTTAAATTGGGAGATTATAAGTAAGTTTTTAAAAGCTTTTACACTGGATTTTTATATCATTATCTGTGCATATTATTATTTATAGTAGTGTATATTGCATGCATTTAAATTGGTGTATACTGCCCCTTTAATGTATATAAGAAGGCAAAACTAATGTGGTTATTCTCATTGCTCATTAAAATATGGATTTAATTTGTGATGTACATAGATTTCACCTCTAGAAGATGAAATGAAGATTCTTTGTGGTTTGGCAAAGAGCATTGTATATTTGTATTTGTTTATGGGTCAGTGACCGCTTATTTGCAATGCTGAGAGAATGACTTACAGGAAATATAGTTAAAGGGATATGAAAGCCATGTTATTTTGTAAATTCAGACAGAGCATACCATTTTAAAAAAAGTTTCCAATTTACTTCTATTTTGAAATGTCAATTGTTCCCATGATATTCCGTTTTGAAGGGATACCTAGATAGACATCTGGAGCACTATTTGGCAAGAAACAGTGCTGCCTTCTAGTGCTCTTGCAAATGGATAACATTCTTGCTAAACTGCTACCATATAGTGCTCCAGAAATGGTCTGGCTCTTAAAGGGACTTTAAAGACCAAAAAGGGTATTGTTTAAAAGGATAGATATCCCTTTATTACCCATAACCAACACTGTTATATTAAACATTAAATTATACAAAGTATTCATGCTGCATAAAGGAGACACGTTGTATGTTATATAGCAGACTTGCTGTTTAAAGTGTACACTCTTATCATCTTGATTCCCAATTAGTGCTGACTCTAAAATAACTTCATGTGCATGAGCACAATGTTATTTATATGAAACACATGAATTAATGCCCTCTAGCTGTGAAAACTGTCAAATGCATTCAAAATATTGATAACTGTTACATATTGTTTTCTAGCAATAGTTAATACACATTCTAAAGGAAAGTGGTTTAAAAACTACTTGAATTATTCATTTTCATATTTAGTATGCTAATGCATCTAAACGCCTGGTAATACAACTTAATGAATAACATTTCTCATTAAGGGCTATACTACAAATTGAGCGCAAAATATTGCTTTCACGAAAGCGATATTTGAGTTCAACTGAGTAATACCAGTGCTAATTTGCAGGGAAGCTTTGCACTCACGGGAGTGCGCTTCCATAGAGAGCAGTGAAGGGGGTAAGCCGTGCAGCGATGGGCAGCAAATATGAATATATACATATATATTTATGTGTTTGACCTCTGGTTAATTCTTTGAGCGCTAATTCTCGCAGTAGCAATAACCAGCCACTTGTAATGGGTGGTTATTTATCGTGCACCCGTAAACAGGCAAATTTGCCCATTTATGGGCATGGGATTAATTAGCGCTCTACTTGTAATCTAGCCCTAAATGTTATGGATTGTGAGGGCCCATGCACCAGTATTCAAATTTTTTACCTTCAAAGAGAGTCAGCAGTGGCTTTTATGACACAAATTAAGTCTTTGCAGGCACAATACATACCACCCGACAGCTCTCTAAGCTTGAATTCTGCATTTGCCCTCACAGTATATGTGAAAAACGGTACTTTTACTAAAAGCATCTTTTGCTGATTAAAGTATATTGCAAAAATTCTGTTTAAAATTGAAATGCACTAATGCATATTTAAATTTTGTCCTTTCTGTTCCTTTTAAAGGAAAATTTCAGAGTTTCTCATAGGATGTTTAAAGCAAGAATAACACGCCAGATTACGAGTGGAGTGCTAGGAGCGTAATTGCGATTGCAAGATTGTGGTGTTCTTTACGCTTAAACCCATATTACAAGTGGCACGCTGTTTAAATTACTGAGAATTATTTTACACTTCCCATATTTTCTATGGGCGGCGTTAAACGGCAATGTCCACTTGTATTCCAAGTTGAAAGTAAATGTGATCGCTCTAATGTATTCTCATTTAACATTTAAACATTTTACACAACCTGAAATCTCATGTAAAGAGTGTGACTGGAGAATACAGTTGCACTAAACTATTCTATTTACCCGTAAACTGCCATACCCTCCATAGCAAAATAACCCGCTACACTATTAACCCCTAGAAAGCAACACCCCCATCGCAAAGTAACCAACTACACTATTAACTCCTAAACTGCCACACACCTCATCTCAAATTAACCCTCTACACTATTAACCCCTAAACCACCACACACCCCATTGCAAAGTAACCCACTAACATCTAAACCCCTAACCTAACACCCCTAAGTTACCCTAAAACAGACTAACCTTACCTGTAACAGTACCTTTTAAAAAAGGCCCTCTTTTGTAACTCCTCTACTTATTGGGCAAGATGGGCCCCCCTTAATGTGTGGGCCCAGTCTAAGTTGAGACCTCTGAGACCCCCTTACACCCTTGGCTTGGGACCAGCAGTGTTCTGCGGGTCCCATGTGTTACTGCTTCTATATTGTTAACCCCATTGCAGGGTCTAAACACATAAATACATGACATTATTATATTCATATATATATTATATTCATATAAAAACATATTTCATTCACATATAAAATTTGTATATAAAATGCAAAACACCTTAGACCACATCTGTTTCAAATCTGTGCCACTACATCTTGTTTCCCTGCTGATGAAGGTTGTGGAGTCTAGCAAACTAGAGTAGCCTGGACTGCAAGGTTAAGGTAAATGTATTTGGTGTTTTTGCTTTTATTTAAGAATTTTATTCTTGAATGCATTATGGTGAACAGATTATTTTTAATTATTTTTTGGGGGAAAAGTAAGCAATAGTTAATGAAACACACATTTTTAAAAATATCAGATAGGACATTCTCAGTAGCTACATTTGACAGCAGAGGATCCTGATATTGGTCTGTATGATGCTGTAGTCTGGAAGAAGGTGAGTATCCACAGTAGTGTCCTGTTGCGTGTATCACATATATATGTTTATATGGAAGTCGGGCTACATACATCAACTCACACACATTACACAGATTCAGGCTACAGACACACACAATAACACTCTACGCACTTTCAGAACTCCCAGCTGTCCCTGTTTGAGAGTGACAGAACCTAATTCTGAGCTCTGTCCTTCTGTCACTCTTAGACAGCCATATATCTCAGTTTGCTGACTTTCCCTTAGCCCCACCCATAGAGCACAGACACACCCACAAATCACCCAGACATGCCCACTGACCACCCTGACACATCCATTATCCACCTGTGACCCACCCCCTCCCAACATGGCCCTGTCCACAAAACAGCAGCAGCTCCCTCAACCTCTTGAGTTCCAAATACCTCTGGGAGATATGAACCTTGCATAAACGCACACTACACTCGCACTACACAAGCAGAACTACACACAAACTTACATTAAAGTTAAAGTCAACTATCGATCATCTTTATGCCGCACAAAAAATACATCTTTAAATATTAGGACTTTAATTCATCATTTTTTTTTTAAAGAAGTTTCTTTAGCATAGTTATTTACCTTACAATTCACAAAACTATCTCGCCGTTCCTCCGCCCGGCTAAAAAAAAGAAATAGTGTTTTGAGATGGCGAATCCCGTCATAACTAGTTGCTTGGTCCCCCAGTGGTGTCTGTAAAGCTTCAATTTACGCCCCAATGTTCAAATGCGCATGCACTACTCACTAAATTAAAGGGACAGTCAAGTCCAAAAAAAACTTTCATGTTTCAAATAGGGCATGCAATTTTAAACAACTTTCCAATTTACTTTAATCACCAGTTTTGCTTTGTTCTCTTGGTATTCTTAGTTGAAAGCTAAACCTAGGAGGTTCATATGCTAATTTCTTAGACCTTGAAGGCCGCCTCTAATCTAAATGCATTTTGATAGTTTTTCACCACTAGAGGGCATTAGTTCATGTGATTTATATAGATAACATTGAGCTCATGCACATAAATTTACCATGGAGACAGCTCTGATTGGCTAAAATGCAAGTCTGTCAAAAGAACTGAAATAAGGGGGCAGTCTGCTGAGGCTTAGATTCAAAGTAATTACAGAGGTAAAACGTGTATAATTATAACTGTGCTGGTTATGCAAATCTGGGGAATTGGTAATTAAGGGATTATCTATCTTTTAAAACAACAAAAATTCTGGTGTTGACTGTCCCTTTAACTCCGAGTATAGAAGCGCGTTCATGAGACACGCATTCGCATTGAACTGAACAGGGAAACCCAGCTAATTGCATAACTGCATCCGCACACATCGATCGGAGCAAGTTACTAGTTGTCGTCAATCTTGAACGAGAGCGAGCACGGATGACCATGTAAAGAGCAGGTGGGACCGCTCTTACGTGTAAAACTCCAAAACCAGGAAATGAGCAGGGGGCGGAGGAACTTACAAGATAGTAGGATCGAGCAAACATAGAAATTAGGAACAAATTTAAAAAAAATAAGTTAGAGACTACATAGTTTGATACAAGGTGAATCCATAGCATTAATCCAGTTTGTTAAAATGTCACTTTAATGTCTGGGTTTACTTTCTGAAAAAAACATAAAAAATTTATGAAATTCTGAAATTAGTTTTATAACATAATATAATAATGCAAAATGTAATAATACAATATAATATTTGAATGGGGAGATTAAAATTAAACTTTCATGATTCAGATAGGGCATGCATTTTAAACAACTTTCCAATTTACCTTTATCATCAAATTTGTTTTACTCTTTTTGTATTCTTTGCTGAAAGCTAAACCTAGGTAGGCTCAAACTGATTTCTAAACTGTTACAAACCGCCTCTTATCTCAGTCCATTTTGAATTTTTTTTCACAGCTAGACAGTGCTTATTGTGTACCATATACATAACATTGTGCTCACTCCTACTCCTATGGAGTTATTTAAGAGTCAGCACTGATTGTGTAAAATGCAAGTTTATTAAAAGTACTGAAATGAGGGGTCAGTCTGCAGTGGCTTAGATACAAGGTAATTACAGAGGTAAAACGTATATTAATATAACTGTGTTGGTTATGCAAAACTGGGGAATGGGAAATAAAGGGATTATCTATCTTTTTTTTAAAAGTTCTGGAGTAGACTGTCCCTTTAACTTCTGTAAATAAGTTAAAAACACAGTAGAAATACAGCACTAATCTGAAAGAGCACTGCTAGTCCCGAGCAGAAACCTCCACTGATCCAATCATCAGTGCTAGCAACATCTGGTTGTGGAACATAAAAGTGGAATAACTGTGTTTTTAAAGGGACATGAAACTCAAAAATCTTCTTTGATGATTCAGATACTTCTGTTTTCAAATTTGCTTCATTCTCTTGGTATCCTTTGTTGAAGGAGCAGCAAAGTACTACTAGAAGCTAGCTGAATACATCTGGTGAGCCAAAGAAAAGATAGATATATGTTCAGCCACCAATAGTGCATAACTACCTAGTTATGCTTTTCAACAAAGGATACTAAGAGTACAAAGTTAAATAGATAATAGAAGTAAATTGTAAAGTTGTTTAAAATTATATACGTTATCTGAATCATGTCTCTGCAAGGGCAAAGGGCCTCCAACGCAGCACTACTGGAACCTCCCTGAGTGAACCAATGAGAAGAAGCATATGTGTATAGACACCAGCTAGGTCCCGGTAGTGCACTGCTGCTCTGGATCTGACTTTAGCATTGTTTAAATCCTTTACAGGGGGTTAAAAACATAGTTCTATGCAAACAACAGTAGTACATACTTTTTTTTTTTTAGGAACCAGGCATGGCATTTATATTTTAATATATATAAGACAAAAAGTTAGGAGCCAGCAGTTAAACTCTGGGAGCCAAACCATGACTCTGTGGCTCTTGGGATTTCTCAAACCCATTTGCACCACAGGTGGTCAGGTTAATGTGGGTCCTGTTTTCTTAACTAAGAGGTGGTGTGAGGACCTGTATCCCCTGCCCATCAAGTTCACCCCCATCCTTACTGTATGTCCTGTCTACTGAATTTATACAAATACAGAATATTCAGACTGAAGAAATCTACAGGCTTTATTCTCACTCTAAATCACTCTACTGGGAAATATTTAATGCTGATTTATTCTTATTTGTAACTAATAGCTGTTACTGCTATATTATTAATAAAGAAACAGTAAAGTCATGAGTTTTATTTTTTTTTATCAATTTTGCTTTGTTCTATTAGTATCCTTTGTTAAAATGTGTGCTCAGGAGTGTGCACATATCTGTATCCATTTAGCAGAAGTGTCTGCAACATTGTTTATAGCATGTTATACATAGTTGCAAATACTGCTGCCATAGATTGCTAAAGACGTACATTTTTATTAGTTGGTTATTATGAGAGTAACTGTACTTTGTAATGTATTTTTGATGTGTTTTGTGACACTTTTTTGTTTTGCAAAACAGTTAATCAGAGTTCTGAGGATGCAGTAATCATTCTAGTGTAAATCGCAATTGCGCTCAAATTATTTTTACTTTCAACTTGTAATATGAGTGGAAAACCTGACATGTGCAAACAACCGCAAAAAAAAACACCTTATCGCTTCTGTTTTACTGTTAACGCGCCACTCATAATCTGTCCTATAACTTGTGTGGGTCACTCACTGAAATTTGACTTATAATGGAGATTAAATGTAGGTAGCAAAAAAGCTAAAAATTGGCTCAGTACTGGGGTGTGAAAAAAGGCTTATCAGTGAAAGGGTTAATCTTTAAATGTACGTGTAATGCGCTAACAGTTTCTGCAGCACTATACAGGGGTTTATGAAACAGCGATACGTTTTTCTGCAAATATTTTCTTTACCTTTTTTATTCTTATGATCTCATATGCACATTCAAAATGTGTTTGGCATCAGAAGGTCAAACACTATTAAAAAAAAATCTGAAAAATGTACTGTAGTTACACTTTTGTGTTAAAAATTCCCCAAACTGAACTTGTTTTTTTAGAGTTGTGTGCTATTTTATCTTTAGAAAACCAATGAAGTCTCGACTTGCAATTCCTGGTGCGCACGTTTAAATCAGAAAACACTCTCAGATTATTCCTTATACAGCTTATCCACGTGTACCTATTTTTCATGCAGTCTAACCCCGTCCCCTTGCCTTGTCTAAGTGTAACAAATAGGGGTCGGTTTATGAAACTAAGATTAATTCCAGAGATGAGAATGTATTTGCTGAGTATAGCAGAGCTCTAGTTAAAGAAAATGTATAATCTTGTTCGCATTAAAGGGACAGTAAAATCCAAAATTAAACTTTCATGAATCAGATAGAGAATGCAATTTTAAACAACTTCCAATTTACTACTGTTGCCTAATTTACTTTTTTCCTTTTGTATCCTTTGTTGAAAAGTATAACCAGGTAGATTAAGGAGCAGCAATGCGCTACTCAGAACAAGATTAGTGGCTGCACAAATATGCCTCCTGCCACCTTATGTACTCAGCTAGCTCCCAGTAGTGCATTGCTACTCTTCAGCAAAAGATATCAATTGAATGAAGCTAATTTGGTAATAGAAGTAAACTGGAAATGTGTTTACTTTTGGATCTGTAATTCCTTTATGCATATAAATTATCCTTTAAACATATAGATTTTATATTTGAAGTCCCATAAAATGCATCATGTGTTTATTTATGGGGTAACTATACAATGTATGAAAGTCAGCATTGTATGAGTTAAAGAGACAGTCTTCTTGAAAATTTGTTTTGTTTAAAAATATAGATAATCCCTTTATTACCCATTCCCCAGTTTTACATAACCAACACTGTTATATTAATATATTTTTTTACCTCTGTGATTACCTTGTATCTAAGCTTCTGCAGACTGCCCCCTAATCCCAGCTTTTTACAAATTTGCATTTAAACTAATTAGATCTGACTCATGTATAACTCCACAGGAGTGAGTACAATTATATATATATGGCACACATGAACTACCACTGTTTTGGCTGTGGAAGGCGAATAAAAGGACTTTGAAGTTGGCGCACTGCTCTAATATGTGACAACGTTTTATTATTGCACTGTTGCTTGCATAGAACTATGTGTTTAACCTCTGCAGAGGAATTAAACACATAGTTAAAGTCAGCTGAATACATTTGATGAGCCAATTACAAGAAGCATATGCGTGTAGCCACCAAACCTCAGGTGTTGTTATCTGTGGAAAAATGGAAAGAAAAGCAATGACAAAGGTTTCTTGATAGTTTCTTGGAAATCATAAAAGCTATATGTTGGGAGGGAGGCTGCTATTAAAAGATAGCAATATGGCAAAGCACAACCATAGTTGTTGTACCAAAGTATGCAAAGTGAGAAAGAAAAGTTGGAAGATTCAGGGTGTTAGGGAGGAGTAGAAATAACTGAAAGGAATAAAGAGGAAGAGAATATAGAGGATACGTATGGACTTGTAAAACATTACATCCAATTTAAGGAGACATTCTTGTGTCATTACTAATACGGCTGTTTGGCAACATCAGAAAAAAAATCACATTTTAAACAAGTTACCAGTGCAGTATATGTTAATTAAAAAAAAAATTGCAGCTGTTTATTTTTAGGGCAGTTTTCAAGTAAACAATCCAGTTCATACATAATGAATATATCTCCTCTGCAACTCTGAGACTTTCTCCATTAGCAAACAAATGCTCCAGGGGCGCGATCCGATATAGATCGCAGTTTGCGGCGCAAGCGAGGGAACCGGCGTCGCCCGCAGTTTCAGCTCGCAACTCGAGCTATCCTATATAAGTCGCCGTCAGATGCTAACGTGCCGTAAGTCTGACAAACCAGCGATGTCCAGAAATCTGCGCAAGTACAAATTTCTGGCGTCGCCAGTGACTTGCGGCACGTTAGAAACTGCCGGCGCCTATAAAACCTGACTAAAGTCTAAAACACCCGCACTGTCTAACACGCCTCCCTAACATAGCCCGACAAGTCTAACACGCCTCCCTAACATAGCCCGACACGTCTAACCCTCTATCCGCTATCCCCCCTCACTATCCTAACAATAAAAAAGCTATTAACCCCCAAACCGCCGCTCCCGTACCCCGCCGCAACCTAATAAAGTTATTAACCCCTAAACCGTCGCTCCCGTACCCCGCCGCCAGCTATATTATATCTATAACCCCCTAAAGTGAGCCCCTAACACCACCACCAGCTATATTAATATTAATAACCCCTAATGTAAGCCCCTTACACCGCCGCCATCTCTATTAAAATGATTAACCCCTAATTTAATCTACCTACCCCGCCGCCAGCTATATTATCTATATTAACCCTAAGTATATTATAGTTAATATAGGTATTACATTATATATATTAACTATATTAACCCTAATTATATTAGGGTTAATATAGTTACTATAGTATTTATATTAACTATATTAACTGTATCTAACCCTAACACCCCTAACTAAATTTATATTAAATTAATCGAATTCATTTATAAACTAAAATATTCCTATTTAAATCTAAATACTTACCTATAAAATAAACCCTAAGATAGCTACAATATAATTAATAATTACATTGTAGCTATGTTAGGGTTAATATTTATTTTACAGGTAAATTGTTAATTATTTTAACTAGGTATAATAGCTATTAAATAGTTATTAACTATTTAATATCTACCTAGTTAAAATAATTACCCAATTACCTGTAAAATAAATCCTAACCTAAGTTACAAATACACCTACACTATCAATAAATTAAATAAACTACAAACATCTATCTAAAAATACAATTAAATAAACTAAACTAAATTACAAAAAAAACAAACACTAAATTAGAAAAAATAAAAAAAGATTACAAGATTTTTAAGCTAATTACACCTATTCTAAGCCCCCTAATAAAATAATAAACCCCCAAAATAAAAAAAATTCCCTGCCCTATTCTAAATTAAACAAATTTCAAAGCTCTTTACCTTACCAGCCCTTAAAAGGGCCAATCAGATTGAGCTCGCATTCTATTGGCTGATCTGAACAGCCAATAGAATGCGAGCTCAATCTGATTGGCTGATTGGATCAGCCAATCGGATTGAACTTGAATCTGATTGGCTGATTCAATCAGCCAATCAGATTTTTCTAACTTAATTCCGATTGGCTGATAGAATCCTATCAGCCAATCGGAATTCGGCGGACGCCATCTTGGATGACGTCACTTAAAGGTACATCATTCGTAGTTCAGTAGTCGTCCGGGATGGATGCTCCGCGGCGGTGGAGCGAAGAAAGAAGATTGAAGATGCCGCCGTTAGAATGAATACTTTGCTGCCGCTTGGAGGAAGACGTCGCCGGAGGAAGAATTCTTCTTTGCCGCTTGGAGGAAGACATCGCCGGTGGAAGAATTCTTCTTTGCCGCTTGGAGGAAGACATCGCCGGAGGAAGAATTCTTCTTTGCCGCTTGGAGGAAGACATCGCCCGGATCGGATCAGGAGTTCGGCCCGGTGTGGTGAAGACAAGGTAGGGAGATCTTCAGGGGGGTAGTGTTAGGCTTTTTTAAGGGGGGTTTGGGTGGTTTTAGAATAGGGGTATGTGGGTGGTGGGTTGTAATGGGGGGGGGTATTGTATTTGTATGCAAAAGAGCTGAATTCTTTGGGGCATGCCCCACAAAAGGCCCTTTTAAGGGCTGGTAAGGTAAAGAGCTTTGAAATTTGTTTAATTTAGAATAGGGCAGGGAATTTTTTTATTTTGGGGGTTTATTATTTTATTAGGGGGCTTAGAATAGGTGTAATTAGCTTAAAAATCTTGTAATCTTTTTTTATTTTTTGTAATTTAGTGTTTGTTTTTTTTTGTAATTTAGTTTAGTTTATTTAATTGTATTTTTAGATAGATGTTTGTTGTTTATTTAATTTATTAATAGTGTAGGTGTATTTGTAACTTAGGTTAGGATTTATTTTACAGATAATTGGGTAATTATTTTAACTAGGTAGATATTAAATAGTTAATAACTATTTAATAGCTATTATACCTAGTTAAAATAATTAACAATTTACCTGTAAAATAAATATTAACCCTAACATAGCTACAATGTAATTATTAATTATATTGTAGCTATCTTAGGGTTTATTTTATAGGTAAGTATTTAGATTTAAATAGGAATATTTTAGTTTATAAATGAATTCGATTAATTTAATATAAATTTAGTTAGGGGTGTTAGGGTTAGATACAGTTAATATAGTTAATATAAATACTATAGTAACTATATTAACTATATTAACCCTAATATAATTAGGGTTAATATAGTTAATATATATAATGTAATACCTATATTAACTATAATATATTTAGGGTTAATATAGATAATATAGCTGGCGGCGGGGTAGGTAGATTAAATTAGGGGTTAATCATTTTAATAGAGATGGCGGCGGTGTAAGTGGCTTACATTAGGGGTTAATAATATTAATATAGCTGGCGGCGGTATAGGGGGATTAGATTAGGGGTTAATAATTTTTATATAGGTGGCGGCGGTGTAAGGGGTCAGATTAGGGGATAGATAAGGTAGATGACAGCGGTGTAAGGGGTTCTAATTAGGGGATAGATAAGGTAGATGGCGGCGGTTTTAGGGGCTCACAGTAGGGGTTTAGTTTATGTAGATGGCGGCGGGGTCCGGGAGCGGCGGTTTAGTGGTTAATAACTTTATTAGGGATTTCGGGGGGGGGGGGGGATCGCAGTTGAAAGGTAGATAGACATTGCGCATGCGTTAGGTGTTAGGTTTATTTTAGAAGATCGCGGTTGACAGGGAGATAGACATTGCGCATGCGTTAGGTGTTAGGTTTATTTTAGAAGATCGCGGTTGACAGGGAGATAGACATTGCGCATGCGTTAGGTGTTAGGTTTATTTTAGCAGCCAGTTTAGGGAGTTACGGGGCTCCAACAGTCAGCGTAAGGCTTCATTTTTTTTCTCCATTTTCGCCACGTAAGTCCTTACGCTGCATATTGGATACCAAACTGCGCTGGTTTGGTATACCTGCCTATAGCCCAAAAAACTACGGGCGACGGCAGAAATATACGCGCGTAACTTTTATGTTACGCCGTATATGTGATACCAAACCCGCGCAAATATTGGCGTCGCCGGCTTTTGCGGGCGACGATTTTTATCGGATCGACCCCCAGATCTTAGAATTTTTCATTGTTTAAAAATTATATATATATGTGTATGTGTATATATATATATATAAATGTGTATGTGTGTGTGTGTGTGTATATATATATAAATGTGTATGTGTGTGTGTATATGTGTGTATATATATATATATATATATATATATATATATATATAAAAATTTGTGTGTATAGATAAATGTATATAAATGTGTTGGTGTGTGTGTGTATATATATATATATACATATATATATATATATATATATATATAAATATTTGTGTGTGTGTGTATGTATGTGTATATATATATATATATATATATATATATATATATATATATATACAAGTGTGTGTGTGTGTATATAGGAATCCAAAAAGCTCTTAGCCCACAGCATGTACAAGATGAAAAAGTTTATTGGGACATATTAAAAACAAGTAAATAGTCCTGAAATGGACATTATAAAATCCAGGTTGTGATGCAGGTGCACAGAGCAGACCTGTTTCGTGCTGCAACAGCACTTGTTCACTGCTTACCTGTGCACCTGCAAAGACCTGCCTTTTAATCAGTAAATCTCTTAAAGTGATACTGTTCACATTTATAACCTGGAAACGCTTTTTGTGTTAACGTATTATTCTCATACCTTTATAACAAGCTCTATTTAGTTAATATGTAAAATCATGGAACAGTATAACAATAATAGAACACATTATGAATTATAAAGACTGTTAATAGCAAGGTATAGATTTTGTTCCTACATGGAGAAGAGGAGGTAATAGGGAAATGAGCCTAGACAAGAGAGAAATCTTTTGGATTTTTACCCTACAAACTAGTTACCCTTTAGGCATAAATAAAAGGAGAGATCTTGATCTGTTTGTATAATTCTTTATTATTAAGTTTGTAAAAATAAGCCTCAATTTAGGTTTAACAAAATTTAAGAAGATATACTGTATATTTATGGCTATTAACAGTCTTTATTATTCATAATGTGTTCTATTATTGTTATACTGTTCCATGATGTTACATATTAACTAAATAGAGCTTGTTATAAAGGTATGAGAATAATACGTTAACACAAAAAGCGTTTCCAGGTTATAAATGTGAACAGTATCACTTTAAGAGATTTACTGATTAAAAGGCAGGTCTCTGCAGGTGCACAGGTAAGCAGTGAACAAGTGCTGTTGGAGCACGAAACATGTCTGCTCTGTGCGCCTGCATCACAACCTGGATTTTATAATGTCCATTTCAGGACTATTTACTTGTTTTTAATATGTCCCACTTTTTCATCTTTTACATGCTGTGGGCTAAGAGCGCTTTTTCTTTTTGGATTCTTGTTGTTATCATCGTGAGGAATAGACACGCCGGGATTAGCTGCCGTAGCCCTCTGTTTGCAAGGGGTTTTGAAACCCGCCCACTCTGCATTGAGCCGTTACTCTGCATACATCGCATACCGGGTGGATCTTCTTAGTGCGCTCCGTTGTGCAGGTTGGTGGATTTATGTGTGTGTGTATATATATATATATATATATATATATATATGTGTGTGTGTATGTATGTATGTATATATATATATATATACACTGTATATATGTATAAAAATGTGTGTATGTATATATATATATATATATATATATATATATATATATATATATATATATATATAAAACATGGAAGGGAACTGCACTCCAAGACCGGATCAGGTACACATCCTGTGACTCGGTAACATCCAGCCCTGGGTGCTAAATAGCACTCCAAAAAAGCTGTGATGTCACCAGAGCCACAGGCAGTTAACCCCAGTCCGGAATGGGTGCAAGAAACAAGGGAGATTGCAAATAAAAAGTAATACAACACATAGAAACACCCAGCACTCACCAGCTAGCTCACAGCTAAGATAAAATCACAACTGGAAAGGTTAGTCACCGCATCTGGCCAAATGGGAAAGCTCAGGCACCACGTCAAGGTCCTTTCCATTGCCTGAGTCCCTAACACAGGCACACCATCATGCGAGCTCACAAAGCCAAACAAACTGAGAACAAAGAAGGGGTGCACAGGTGGCTGTAATCACCCATGGAAAATACAAAACATGGAAGGGAACTGCACTCCAAGACCGGATCAGGTAGCACTCCAAAAAAGCTGTGATGTCACCAGAGCCACAGGCAGTTAACCCCAGTCCGGAATGGGTGCAAGAAACTGTGGCTCTGGTGACATCACAGCTTTTTTGGAGTGCTATTTAGCACCCAGGGCTGGATGTTACTGAGTCACAGGATGTGTACCTGATCCGGTCTTGGAGTGCAGTTCCCTTCCATGTTTTGTATTTTCCATGGGTGATTACAGCCACCTGTGCACCCCTTCTTTGTTCTCAGTTTGTTTGGCTTTGTGAGCTTGCATGATGGTGTGCCTGTGTTAGGGACTCAGGCAATGGAAAGGACCTTGACGTGGTGCCTGAGCTTTCCCATTTGGCCAGATGCGGTGACTAACCTTTCCAGTTGTGATTTTATCTTAGCTGTGAGCTAGCTGGTGAGTGCTGGGTGTTTCTATGTGTTGTATTACGTTTTATTTGTAATCTCCCTTGTTTCTTGCACCCATTCCGGACTGGGGTTAACTGCCTGTGGCTCTGGTGACATCACAGCTTTTTTGGAGTGCTATTTAGCACCCAGGGCTGGATGTTACTGAGTCACAGGATGTGTACCTGATCCGGTCTTGGAGTGCAGTTCTCTTCCATGTTTTGTATTTTCCATGGGTGATTACAGCCACCTGTGCACCCCTTCTTTGTTCTCAGTTTGTTTGGCTTTGTGAGCTCGCATGATGGTGTGCCTGTGTTAGGGACTCAGGCAATGGAAAGGACCTTGACGTGGTGCCTGAGCTTTCCCATTTGGCCAGATGCGGTGACTAACCTTTCCAGTTGTGATTTTATCTTAGCTGTGAGCTACCTGGTGAGTGCTGGGTGTTTCTATGTGTTTTTATATATATATATATATATATATATATATATATATATATATATATATATATATATACACATTTGTGTGTGTATAGATAAATATATATAAATGTGTGTGTATGTTTATATATATATATATTAGGGCTGCAACAACTAATCGGTAAGTTTGATCATAAAAATAGCTGTCAACAAATCTCATTATCAATTAGGTGGTCAGCGATTAGTTGGTCAGTTGCACAGTACCAGCTGCTTTAATCTGATGATCTACTGCAACTAAGATTGTGCAAAAAAAATTGAATTTATTTATTTTTTTAATCGTTTTTCTATCCGATTAATCGGACAATAATCATCCGATTAATCGGATAGAAAAAATAAAAAAAAATAAAAATGTTTGCACAATACCATGTGCAGGAGTTCATCGGATTGAAGCAGCTGGTGCTGTGCAATTAACCAACTAATCGCTGACCACCTAATTGATAATGAGATTCTTTGACAACTATTTTTATGATCAATCTTGCCGATTAGTTGTTGCAGCCCTAATATATATATATATATGTGTGTGTTTAGTGTTTGTGTAAAGTGAGTCTTGAGTGTGTTTGTAGTGTGTGCCTCCTCAGAGCAGACGGACAGGTTATGGAGCTGCAGTCTTTAGACCGCTGCTTCATAACTTGTGTTTCCGGCACGCCTAAAGGCTCGCCAGAAACATGGGGCATCAAGCTCCGTTTGGAGCTTGATAAATCGGCCCCTTTGTCTGAACATTAAACGAGTAGTAGATTTTTTTTCTAACAAATTTCAAAGTTATGTCTATTTTCACTCCCCCTATATCATGTGACAGCCCTCAGCCAATCACAAATGCATATATGTATATACTATGAACTATTGCACATGCTCAGTAGGAGCTGGAGACTCAAAAAGTGTAAATATAAAAAGACTGTGCACATTTTATTTGGAAGTAATTTGGAAAGTTGTTTAAAATTTCATGCGCTATCTGAATCTTGAACATTTAATTTTGACTTGAGTGTCCCTTTAAATCAAAGCATAGCAAAACTATTAAAAATTCTTTGGTGTTTACCCTAATCCATAAAGGGTTAAATAATGAGACATTTGTTGCCACACCACAAATTAGCAGAAAGATATAATTATAAAACTATTCTCACTGAAGATCAATTCCCTAGAAAACCTATGAATCATCAGCAAGTTTTAGAGCTTTCCTCTTTTTGTTAGTTTTGGATTGCAGCACATCCTTTACACATCTGTCCAAAAGTATAATCAGTGGGTTTCCCACTGATGTGCATGAGTGACACTAGACCTTAAATGTGACCTCATAAAATATACAGTAGTCATTTTAAACAGGAGATGAATCATCTGCATATGCCAGACACGGCCCTAGTGAATTAGTTCCTTTTATTAGATTTTGTGCTTAAACTTTTGTAGTTTGTTTCTCCGTTTCACAGAATATCAATGACAAATAAAACTTTATCATACGTTTAACACCATAAAGTTTAGAAAACTGATTTAATGTGCAACACTTACTCTTTTACTGTTTTTTTCTATACCAATGTTACTGGTTGTTATAATTGTTTTATTATTATGCTTTGATTTTTAAATGTCAATAGATTGTACAGCACTGTATAAGGCTACAATAAATAATTTTCTGGACTGATACTGATACAGAAGGAATAAAGAAACTGTTTCCAGGGAAACAGTCTAGATTGACAGGGGGGCTGCCTCTTTACTAAGACCAAAATGCTGGCCATCCTAATTATAATTACAGGAGAGACAGGGAAGAGCTGAGTTGGGGAGTGGCTTATGCTTTGGTGGGAGGAGTTTTGTGTGGAACTGCCTTATTACTTTGTGGATAATTTTCCTACTTCATTAAAAGTCACTATCTAACCCTATGTAATACAATTACATCCTCTTTTGTAAGTACTCACTGAGAGATCCTCTTTTGTGAGTACTCACTGAGAGATCCTCTTTTGTGAGAACTCACTGAGAGATCCTCTTTTATGAGTACTTACTGGGAGATCCTCTTATGAGTACTCACTGGGAGATCCTCTTTTATGAGTACTCACTGGGAGATCCTCTTATGAGTACTCACTGAGAGATCCTCTTTTATGAGTACTCACTGGGAGATCCTCTTATGAGTACTCACTGGGAGATCCTCTTTTATGAGTACTTACTGGGAGATCCTCTTTTATGAGTACTTACTGGGAGATCCTCTTGTATGAGTACTCACTGGGAGATCCTCTTATGAGTACTCACTGGGAGATCCTCTTTTATGAGTACTTACTGGGAGATCCTCTTTTATGAGTACGCACTGGGATATCCTCTTGTATGAGTACTCACTGGGAGATCCTCTTATGAGTACTCACTGGGAGATGCTTTTTTATGAGTACTCACTGGGATATCCTCTTTTGTGAGTACGCACTGGGAGATCCTCTTTTGTGAGTACTTAGGAGATCTTCTTTAAAGAGTACATACTGGGAGATCCTCTCTTAAGAGTACTCACTGGGAGATGCTCTTTTGTGAGTACGCACTGGGAGATGCTCTTTTATGAGTACTCACTGGGAGATGCTCTTTTATGAGTACTCACTGGAAGATCCTCTTTTATGAGTACTTACTGGGAGATCCTCTTATGAGTACTCACTGGGAGATGCTCTTTTTATGAGTACTCACTGGGAGATCCTCTTTTGTGAGTACGCACTGGGATATCCTCTTTTGTGAGTACGCACTGGGAGATCCTCTTTTGTGAGTACTTAGGAGATCTTCTTTAAAGAGTACGTACTGGGAGATCCTCTCTTAAGAGTACTCACTGGGAGATGCTCTTTTGTGAGTACGCACTGGGAGATGCTCTTTTATGAGTACTCACTGGGAGATGCTCTTTTATGAGTACTCACTGGGAGATGCTCTTTTATGAATACTCACTGGGAGATCCTCTTTTGTGAGTACGCACTGGGAGATCCACTTTTGTGAGTACTCACTGGGAGATGCTCTTACTCACTGGGAGATGCTCTTACTCACTGGGAGATCCATTTTTGTGAGTATGCACTGGGAAATCCTCTTTTGTGAGTACTTACTGGGATATCCTCTTTTGTGAGTACTCAATGGGAGATCCTCTTCTGTGAGTACTTACTGGGAGATCCTCTTCTGTGAGTACTTACTGGGAGATCCTCATCTGTGAGTACTCAATGGGAGATCCTCTTTTGTGAGTACTTACTGGGAGATCCTCTTTGATGAGTTCTTGCTGGGAGATCCTATTTCCTTCTTAATATAAGGAAGAGGCTTCATTCCTTACTGTTGGGAAATATTGAACCTGGCCACCAGAAGGAGGCAA
Organism: Bombina bombina; assembly: GCF_027579735.1. NCBI lineage: Eukaryota > Metazoa > Chordata > Amphibia > Anura > Bombinatoridae > Bombina > Bombina bombina. The sequence goes on along the minus strand of NC_069499.1, from coordinate 135,306,931 downwards.
AGACACCCCAGCCAAAGGCTTAAATTCCTCTCCCACTTCCTCTTTCCCCCACTTATTCTTTGCCTTTCTTCACAGGAGGATGGCAGAGAAGTGTCAGAAGATTTCGGAGGAGTTCCTTAGGAGGGGTATCTGACCTTCGATATGGGACTGGAGTTTTAAGTAGTCTTGTCAGCCTCTCAGTGAGAGCATTGACGAAAGTTAGAGTCTGGAGATGCAGAGATAGTCATTCTGCGAAACTATCCAAACTGCCTGCTAACAGCTCCTTAAGCAATCAGTGTTGACTAGTTTCACTACCTGCTCGTTTCTTCACTCAAGTCCATGTCAGGAGCGATGCTACAAGACTGTCACACTTGAAAGGCTGTGTTTCTGTTCCACAGCAGGGATTCTGGTAAGATCTTTTCAATTTTTACAACGCTAGAGAACAGGGTCACAGTGTGGCTCCTTTTCTCCTGTTAAGTGTAGTCAGTCCACGGGTCATCCATTACTTATGGGATATTAACTCCTCCCCAACAGGAAGTGCAAGAGGATCACCCAAGCAGAGCTGCTATATAGCTCCTCCCCTCTACGTCATACCCAGTCATTCTCTTGCACCCAACTAATAGATAGGATGTGTGAGAGGACTGTGGTTATTAAACTTAGTTTTTATTTCTTCAATCAAAAGTTTGTTATTTTAAACGGCACCGGAGTGTGTTGTTTTTTCTCAGGCAGCATTTGAAGAAGAATCTACCTGAGTTTTGTGTATGATCTTAGCGGACGTAACTAAGATCCATTTGCTGTTCTCGGCCATTCTGAGGAGTGAGGTAACTTCAGAACAGGGGACAGCGGGCAGGTTCACCTGCAAAGAGGTATGTTGCAGTATATTATTTTCTAAGGAATGGAATTGACTGAGAAAATACTGCTAATACCGATATAATGTAAGTACAGCCTTAAATGCAGTAGTAGCAACTGGTATCAGGCTGATATGTATGTATGTTTACACTTAAGTATTTCTGGGGAATGGCACTTCACTGGGAAAATACTGTATGCATATAACTTTTAGCCTAACTTGCAGTGTGAGCGACTAGCAGCAGGCTTTTTAATGACATTTCATAAATTAGATTTTAAACGTTTGCTGGCATGTTAAATCGTTTAATTATCTGAGGTACTTGGTGAAAAATTGTTTTGGGCGTTATTTTCCACATGGCTGTCGTTTGTTTTGAATTAAAACAGTTTACTGAGCTTCCCTCACTGTTGTATTGTGAGTGGGAGGGGCCTATTTTGGCGCTTTTACTACGCATTAGAAATTCAGTCACAGTCTGCCTTCTTCTCCCTGCATGATCCAGGACGTCTCTACAGAGCTCAGGGGTCTTCAAAACTAGTTTTGAGGGAGGTAATCACTCACAGCAGACCTGTGAGACTGTGCTTTGACTGTGATAAAAACGCTTATATTTTCAATTGTTATCCGTTTTTCTGATATTAAGGGTTAATCATCCATTGCTAATGAGTGCAATCCTTTGCTAAATGTATTCATTTACTGTGAAAATTTGGTTTTTATAACTAATCCGGTTCATTGTTATTCAACTGTGACAGTTTTTGTGTGCTTCTTAAAGGCACAGTAACGTTTTTTTTATATTGCTTGCAAATTTATTTGAAAAGTATTTTCCAAGCTTGCTAGTCTAATTGCTAGTTTGTTTTAACATGTCTGACATAGAGGAACCTCTTTGTGCAATATGTTCAAAAGCCAATGTGGAGCCCAATAGAAATTTGTGTACTAATTGCATTGATGCTACTTTAAATAAAAGTCAATCTGTACATTTTAAGAAAATTTCACCAGACAACGAGGGGAAAGTTATGCCGACTAACTCTCCTCACGTGTCAGTACCTGCATCTCCCGCTCAGGAGGTGCGTGATATTGCGACGCCAAGTACATCAGGGCGGCCATTACAAATCACTTTACAAGACATAGCTAATGTTATGACTGAAGTTTTATCTAAATTACCAGAACTTAGAGGTAAACGCGACCACTCTGGGGTGAGAACAGAGTACGCTGATAATGTTAGAGCCATGTCTGATACTGCGTCACAAATGGCAGAACATAAAGACGGAGAGCTTCATTCTGTGGGTGACGGATCTGATCCAAATAGACTGGACTCAGACATTTCAAATTTTAAATTTAAGCTTGAGAACCTCCGTGTATTATTAGGGGAGGTATTAGCGGCTCTGAATGATTGTAACACGGTTGCAATCCCAGAGAAATTATGTAGGCTGGATAGATACTATGCGGTACCGGCGTGTACTGACGTCTTTCCTATACCTAAGAGACTTACAGAAATTATTACTAAGGAGTGGGATAGGCCAGGTGTGCCCTTTTCCCCCCCTCCTATATTTAGAAAAATGTTTCCAATAGACGCCACCACACGGGACTTATGGCAGACGGTCCCTAAGGTGGAAGGAGCAGTTTCTACTCTGGCTAAGCGTACCACTATCCCGGTGGAGGATAGCTGTGCCTTTTCAGACCCAATGGACAAAAAATTAGAGGGTTACCTTAAGAAAATGTTTACTCAACAAGGTTTTATATTACAACCTCTCGCATGCATTGCGCCTGTCACGGCTGCGGCGGCATTTTGGTTTGAGTCTCTAGAGGAGACCATTAGCTCAGTTCCATTGGATGAAATCATAGACAAGCTTAGAGTCCTTAAGCTAGCTAATTCATTTATTTCTGATGCCGTAGTACATTTAACTAAGCTTACGGCTAAGAATTCCGGATTCGCCATCCAGGCGCGCAGAGCGCTGTGGCTAAAATCCTGGTCAGCCGATGTGACTTCTAAATCTAAATTGCTTAACATACCTTTCAAAGGGCAGACATTATTTGGGCCCGGTTTGAAAGAAATTATCGCTGACATTACTGGAGGTAAGGGACATGCCCTGCCTCAAGACAGAGCCAAACCAAGGGCTAGACAGTCTAATTTTCGTGCCTTTCGTAACTTCAAGGCAGGAGCAGCATCAACTTCCTCCGCTACAAAACAGGAAGGAACTGTTGCTCGTTACAGACAGGGCTGGAAACCTAACCAGACCTGGAACAAGGGCAAGCAGGCCAGAAAACCTGCTGCCGCCCCTAAGACAGCATGAAGTGAGGGCCCCCGATCCGGCAACGGATCTAGTAGGGGGCAGACTTTCTCTCTTCGCCCAGGCTTGGGCAAGAGATGTCCAGGATCCCTGGGCGTTAGAGATCATATCCCAGGGATATCTTCTGGACTTCAAAGCTTCTCCTCCCAAAGGGAGATTTCATCTTTCAAGGTTGTCAACAAACCAGACAAAGAAAGAGGCGTTTCTACGCTGTGTTCAAGATCTTTTGTTAATGGGAGTGATCCACCCGGGCCCGTGGTCGGAACACGGACAAGGGTTTTACTCAAATCTGTTTGTGGTTCCCAAGAAAGAGGGAACCTTCAGACCAATCTTGGATTTAAAGATCCTAAACAAATTCCTAAGAGTTCCATCGTTCAAAATGGAAACTATTCGGACAATTTTACCCATGATCCAAAGGGGTCAGTACATGACCACAGTGGATCTAAAGGATGCGTACCTTCACATACAGATTCACAGGGATCATTACCGGTACCTAAGGTTTGCCTTCCTAGACAGGCATTATCAGTTTGTAGCTCTTCCCTTCGGGTTAGCTACGGCTCCAAGAATCTTTACAAAGGTCCTGGGCTCTCTTCTGGCGGTACTAAGACCGCGAGGAATAGCGGTAGCTCCGTACCTAGACGACATTCTGATACAAGCGTCAAATTTCCAAACTGCCAAGTCTCATACAGAGTTAGTTCTGGCATTTCTAAGGTCGCATGGGTGGAAGTTGAACGTAGAAAAGAGTTCTCTATTGCCACTCACAAGAGTTCCCTTCTTGGGGACTCTTATAGATTCTGTAGAAATTAAAATTTACCTGACAGAGGACAGGTTAACAAAACTTCTAAATGCTTGCCGTGTCCTTCATTCCATTCAACACCCGTCAGTGGCTCAATGCATGGAGGTAATCGGCTTAATGGTAGCGGCAATGGACATAGTACCTTTTGCACGCCTGCATCTCAGACCGCTGCAATTATGCATGCTAAGTCAGTGGAATGGGGATTACTCAGATTTGTCCCCTATGCTGAATCTGGATCAAGAGACCAGAGATTCTCTTCTATGGTGGCTTTCTCGGCCACATCTGTCCAGGGGGATGCCCTTCAGCAGGCCAGACTGGACAATTGTAACAACAGACGCCAGCCTACTAGGTTGGGGCACTGTCTGGAATTCCCTGAAGGCTTAGGGATCATGGACTCAGGAGGAGAGTCTCCTTCCAATAAACATTCTGGAATTGAGAGCAGTTCTCAATGCCCTTCTGGCTTGGCCTCAGTTAGCAACTCTGAGGTTCATCAGGTTTCAGTCGGACAACATCACGACTGTGGCTTACATCAACCATCAGGGAGGGACAAGGAGTTCCCTAGCGATGATGGAAGTATCAAAGATAATTCGCTGGGCAGAGTCTCACTCTTGCCACCTGTCAGCGATCCACATTCCAGGCGTGGAGAACTGGGAGGCGGATTTCCTAAGTCGCCAGACTTTTCATCCGGGGGAGTGGGAACTTCATCCGGAGGTCTTTGCCCAAATACTTCAACGTTGGGGCAAACCAGTTATGGATCTCATGGCGTCTCGCCAGAACGCCAAGCTTCCTTGTTACGGGTCCAGGTCCAGGGACCCGGGAGCGGTCCTGATAGATGCTTTGACAGCACCTTGGGCCTTCAAGATGGCTTATGTGTTTCCACCCTTCCCGATGCTTCCTCGATTGATTGCCAGGATCAAACAGGAGAAAGCATCGGTGATTCTAATAGCGCCTGCGTGGCCACGCAGGACCTGGTATGCAGATCTAGTGGACATGTCATCCTGTCCACCTTGGTCTCTGCCTCTGAGACAGGACCTTCTAATTCAGGGTCCTTTCAAACATCAAAATCTAATTTCTCTGAAGCTGACTGCATGGAGATTGAACGCTTGATTTTATCAAAGCGTGGATTTTCTGAGTCAGTAATTGATACCTTAATACAGGCTAGGAAACCTGTTACCAGGAAAATTTACCATAAAATATGGCGTAAATATTTACACTGGTGCGAATCCAAGAGTTACTCATGGAGTAAGGTTAGGATTCCTAGGATATTGTCTTTTCTACAAGAAGGTTTAGAAAAGGGTTTATCTGCAAGTTCTTTAAAGGGACAGATCTCAGCTCTGTCCATCCTTTTACACAAACGTCTGTCAGAAGTTCCAGACGTTCAGGCTTTTTGTCAGGCTTTGGCCAGGATTAAGCCTGTGTTTAAGACTGTTGCTCCACCATGGAGCTTAAACTTAGTTCTTAACATTTTACAGGGTGTTCCGTTTGAACCCCTTCATTCCATTGATATCAAGCTGTTATCTTGGAAAGTTCTGTTTCTAATGGCTATTTCCTCGGCCCGTAGAGTCTCTGAGTTATCGGCTTTACATTGTGATTCTCCTTATCTGATTTTTCATTCAGACAAGGTAGTTCTGCGTACTAAACCTGGGTTCTTACCTAAGGTAGTCACTAACAAGAATATCAATCAAGAGATTGTTGTTCCATCATTGTGCCCTAACCCTTCTTCAAAGAAGGAACGACTTCTGCACAATCTAGACGTAGTCCGTGCCTTGAAATTTTATTTACAGGCAACTAAATATTTTCGCCAAACATCTTCCCTGTTTGTAGTTTATTCTGGTCAGAGGAGAGGTCAAAAAGCATCTGCTACCTCTCTCTCTTTTTGGCTTCGTAGCATAATACGTTTAGCCTATGAGACTGCTGGACAGCAGCCTCCTGAAAGAATTACAGCTCATTCCACGAGAGCTGTGGCTTCCACGTGGGCCTTTAAGAATGAGGCCTCTGTTGAACAGATTTGCACGGCTGCAACTTGGTCTTCTCTTCATACTTTTTCCAAATTTTACAAATTTGACACTTTTGCTTCTTCTGAGGCTGTTTTTGGGAGAAAGGTTCTTCAGGCAGTGGTTCCTTCTGTGTAAAGATCCTGCCTTTCCCTCCCGTCATCCGTGTACTTCTAGCTTTGGTATTGGTATCCCATAAGTAATGGATGACCCGTGGACTGACTACACTTAACAGGAGAAAACATAATTTATGCTTACCTGATAAATTCCTTTCTCCTGTAGTGTAGTCAGTCCACGGCCCGCCCTGTTTTTTATGGCAGGTCTAAAATTTAAATTAAATTCCAGTCACCACTGCACCCTATAGTTTCTCCTTACTCGTTTGGTTTCGGTCGAATGACTGGGTATGACGTAGAGGGGAGGAGCTATATAGCAGCTCTGCTTGGGTGATCCTCTTGCACTTCCTGTTGGGGAGGAGTTAATATCCCATAAGTAATGGATGACTGACTACACTACAGGAGAAAGGAATTTATCAGGTAAGCATAAATTATGTTTTATCTTAATAGAATCATGGTTTAATATCTCCTGAGGGGGATTATTGAACAGTGGGGATTAATCAAATGTGATGCTTTGATTTTATGCTGCTTTTTGTGTGAGGTTTATTGGGCTCATAGACTTTTTGTTTGTTATGTGGCTGGAACACACAGGTTTTTACTTTCACTTTGAACACTGCGCAGCTTGTAGCTTGGCACGCTTTTTCTCATAGCAGGGGCGGTCCTGCCCTGCACACCATGTGACTGGGAGTGGTCGCACTTCGTTTCCTCTTTCCTAACCGAGCTGGCTGTCGGAGAAGATGCTTTTTCTCTGTATTGTCTGGGACCAGGAGGTGGTAAGTGCCCCAGCCATTGGGAGTATAAAGGTGCCGTTTTTGTGAGAAATAAAAGAAGGGTTTTTTTTCTGTGTCCTACTGTCATTAGCTTAAGCTATTGAGGATTCTGATATTCTTGAGGGTACTCCCTCTATTCCAAATACTAATACCTGGTTATATTGTGAGGAGGCCTTGGTATGCTCCCCCTTCTCAGCTATCTTCCACATGCCTCAAAAAGGTTGTTACTTCTAAGAAGCGTACCCCTTTAGTACCACTGAGCCATCCACCTCTGAGGACTCGTCGTCCTGTGAGGTGCATACCCATCAATCATCTCCCTGATCACATGCAGCTTCCCGTAGCATGCCTGATCCTCCATCTGGTGGGAGCCTTTTTCCATCAGACTTAAAAATGGCGGTGTCTGAGGCCCTTAGTGCTTTACCTCGCCCTGCCAATGTTAAACATAGCTCTCCTGCACAGGGGTCATCAAGTGATTTATTGGATTTATCTGTTTTGCAATTATCCAAGGATAGGTCACATTCTGAGTCTTCAGAGGGTGAACTTTCTGGATCGGAGTCTGCTACCTCTAGGTCTCCTGCTGCGGAGGAACCAGCCTTTAGATTTAAGATTGAACACTTACGTTTACTGGAGTTGTGAGGTTCCGTCCCTAAGGTGGATGGTGCTATCTCCACGCTAGCCAAGCGTACTACTATCCTACTTGAGGATAGCTCATCGTTCAGAGAGCTGATGGATAAGAAGATGGAAACTTTTCTCAGAAAAATGTTTCAGCATACGGGATACTTATTTCAATCGGCAGCGGCTGTTGCCTCGGTTGCTGGAGCTGCGGCCTACTGCTGCGACTCCTTAGCAGAATTGATCAAGGTGGAGAGTCCCCTCGACGTTATCCAAGAAAGACCAGTCCTGGTCTGCAGACATGGCTTCTAAGTCTAGACTACTTTCCCTTCCTTTTAAGGGAAATATTTTTTTTGGTCCAGGCCTGGACTCCATTATCTCCACGGTTACAGGGGTCAAGGGTGCCTTCCTACCACAGGATAAAAAGAACAAGTCTAAGGGACAAGGATCTCCTTTTTGTTCTGAGAAATCCCAACATCAGCAGTCCTCCTCTAAGCCCGAGCAAACCAAGAGTACTTGGAAGCAGGCTCAATCCTGGAATAAATCTAAGCAGAACAAGAAGCCCGCAGATACCAAGTCGTCATAAAGTGGCAGCCCCCGATCCGGCGCTGGATCGTGTAGGGGGCAGGCTGTCTATGTTTTCAGATGCTTGGTTCAGGGACGTGCAGGATCCATGGGTCCTGGAGGTCATAGCTCAGGGATACAAGATAGGTTTCAAATCTCAACCACCCAAGGGCAGATTTCTCCTCTCAAGCCTGTCTTCAAAACCACAAAAGAGGTCAGCCTTTCTGGGGTGCGTGCGGAATCTGTCCTCCTTAGGGGTCATTGTCCTGGTTCCTTTCCTCCCGGTTCCTATCGCAGAAAGAGGGTTGGGATACTATTCAAACCTGTTCGTGGTCCCAAAGAAGGAGGGAACTTTCTGCCCGATTCTGGACCTAACGTGCTTAAACAAGTTTCTAAATGTCCCCTCGTTCAAGATGGAGACAATAAGGTCCATCCTTCCCCTAGTTCAGGAAGTACAGTTCATGACCACTATAGATCTGAAGGATGCCTACCTAAATGTTCCAATCCACAAGGATCACTTCCAGTTCCTAAGGTTTGCTTTCCTGGACCAGCACTTCCAGTTCATTGCACTTCCGTTTGGTCTAGCTACTGCTCCAAGAATTTTTACGAATGGTTCTAGGGGCTCTCCTGGCCGTTGCCAGAATCCGGGGTATAGCAGTAGTGCCCTACTTGGACAATATTTTGGTACAAGCACAATCCTTTCGTCTGGCGGAGGACCATTCGGTATCTCTTCTCTCTCTTCTTCGATCTCAGGGATGGAAGATAAACTTAGAAAATAGTTCTCTTATTCCAAGCACCAGGGTAGAATTCCTGGGTACTATAATAGACTCAATATCAATGAGGATATTTCTAACAGACCAGAGATGTTGCAAGCTAGCTTTGGCATGTCTTGCCCTCCTGATCTCCTTAAGGCCATCGTGGCTCAGGGTATGGAGGTAATTGGTCTGATGGTGTCCAGCATGGACATAATTCCATTTGCCAGGTTCCGTCTCAGACCGTTACAGCTGTGCATGCTGAGACAGTGGAACGGCGATCATTCGCATCTGTTTCAACAGATTTCCCTGGACAACCAGTCGAAAGAATCACTCTCTTGGTGGCACTGTCCAGATCATCTGTCCCTAGGGACATCCTTTCTAAGACCATCCTGGGAGATTTTGACTACGGACGTGAGTCTATAAGGATGGGGAGCTGTTTGGTTTGCCAAGAATGCACAGGGCCTGTGGTCTCAGGAGTAACGCTCCCTCCGATCAACATTCTGGAACTTCAAACAATCTTCAATGCTCTGAAGGCTTGGCCTCTTCTGGGTTTGTCCCAGTTTATCAGATTCTCAGCAGACAATCCTTTTATCCGGGGGAATGGTCTCTCCATCCCGTAGTGTTTGCGGAGATATGCAACAGGTGGGGGACGCCGGCGATAGATCTCATGGCGTCTTGTCTCAATACCAAGCTACCCAGATATGGGTTGAGGTCCAGAGATTCTCAGGCGTAGCTAATAGATGCATTAGCAGTGCCTTGGAGGTTCAGTCTAATCTACCTTTTCCCGCTGTTACCACTACTTCCTCATGTAGTGGCCCGCATCAAGCAGGAGCAGGCGTCAGTGATACTGATTGCTCCATCGTGGCCACGAAGGATGTTGTTCGCGGATCTGGTGGGGATGTCATCTTCTCTTCCATGGAAGTTACCTTGTAGCAGGGATCTGCTGGAACAAGGTCCTTTTGTTCATTAAAATCTAGATTCTCTGTGGCTGACTGCATAGGAGATTAAATGCTTAGTCCTAGCCAAGAGAGGTTTTTCTGAGAGATTTATTGATACTCTCATTCAAGCTCGTAAGCCGGTTACTCATCGCATCTATCATAAGGTGTGGAGAACCTATTTTTTCTCCAGGATGGACTGGAGAAGGTTCTTTCGGCCAGTTCCCTGAGGGGACAGATTTCGTCCCTGTCTGTTTTACTGCACAAGAGGCTCTCAGAGCTCCCAGATGTTTAGTCTTTTGTTAAGGCTCTGATTAGGATCAGACCTGTGTTCAGATCTAAGGCTCCTCCTTGGAGTCTGAATCTTGTTCTTAAGGTTTTGCAACAGGCTCCGTTTGAGCCTATGCATGAAATTGACATTAAGTTGTTGTCCTGGAAGGTTCTTTTTCTACTGGCTATTGCTTCTGCGTGCAGAGTTTCTGAGAGTGCCACTTTGCAACGTGAGACTCCTTATCTGGTGTTCCATTCTGATAAGTCTATCTTACGTACTAAGTTAGGTTTTCTTCCTAAGGTCGTGTCAGACCACAACATGAATCAAGATATTGTGGTTCCTTCCTTGTGTCCTAATCCTTCTTCTTCAAAGGAACGTTTACTTCATAATTTGGACGTGGTTTGCGCCTTGAAGTTTTATCTTCAGGCTACTAAGGATTTTTGACAAACCTCTTCCTTGTTTGTTGCCTCTTCTGTGAAGCGTAAGGGTCAGAAGGTCTCTTTGACTTTCTTATCTTTTTGGTTAAGGAGTGTTATCCGCTTATCTTATGAGACAGCGGGACATAAACCTCCTCAGATAATTACAGCTCATTTTACTAGAGCAGTGGCTTCCTCTTGGGCCTTTAAGAACGAGGCCTCTATGGATCAGATTTGTAAGGCGGCTACCTGGTCCTCCTTACATACTTTTTCTAAATTTTACAAGTTTTTTGTTTTTGCTTCAGCTGAAGTAGCCTTCGGGAGGAAGGTTTTGCAGACTGTGGTGTCCTGAGATTAGGGTCGCCTCTCTTTTTGTCCTTCCTTTATCATTCAGTGTCCTCTAGAGCTTGGGTATAAGTTTCCCAACAGTAAGGAATGAAGCCGTGGACTCTCCTTAAATTAAAAAGGAAAACATAAATTATGCTTACCAGATAATTTGGCTGGGGTGTCTTTGCCTCCTCCTGGTGGCCAGGTTCAGTATTTTCCAACAGTAATGAATGAAGCCGTGGACTCTCCTTATACAGAAGGAAATGAAAATGAAATTATCTGGTAAGCATAATTTATGTTTTTATGAGTCTTCACTGGGAGATCCTCGTTTGTAAGTACTTATTGGGAGATCTTCTTTTGTGAGTACTTACTTGAAGATCGTCTTTTGTGAGTACTTACTGGGAGATTGTCTTTTGTGAGTACTTACTGGGAGATTCTCTTTGGTGAGTACTTACTGGGAGATCCTTTTTGGTGAGTACTTACTGGGAGATGCTCTTTGGTGGGTACTTGCTGGGAGATCCTCTTTGGTGAGTACTTGCTGGGAGATCCTCTTTGGTGAGTACTTGCTGGGAGATCCTCTTCTGTGAGTACTTACTGGGGATGCTCTTTGGTGAGTACTTTCTGTTTAGTGTTTTTGGTGGTGCCAGTCATACTTTGTCCTTCTCTCCTACTCCTTCCTACAGGAATGCAAAAAGGCAAGATATGGTAGATAAGCAGAACTATTAAAACTTTATATGTGAATGAGACATCATTTTGTTGCTCTTGTTCTGCACAATACTGATTACACCATTTAATTTCTTGAACGTGGCTTTGAAGAGGTTTTGTGCTGCCACTTGGGATCACAAGAATTCAAAGGAATCCTGACAATTTCTATAGGTAATTTGTCTCTATGGATAAGTCATGGATACACCACTTCAATGCTGAAACAAAAGAGCGATCCAAGCAGTGGGAAACATCATGGATCGCACATCCTGTGGAAATTTTGCATTTAAACAAGTACTGACAAGGTTATGGCACCTTTAATTTGAGGTGCAGAGGGACTTATGATGATTGACTTATTGCTTCGTGGACAGATAATAACAGGCAACTGCTATGCCATCTTGATTAGAAAATTGTGCAAAGCAATTAAATAGATAAGAGAAGTAAATTGGAAATACGTTTTAAAATTCTATGGTTAATCTGAATCATGAAAGAAAAATGTGTGTTTTGTGTGCCTTTAACTCACCAATTGTATTACAAGCACAGTGAGCGCACTATGCGTGCCCTGCACCATCCATTAAAAGAATACAGAGTGCTAAAGATCTTTTCACCTTGTTAAGATGCTTTAGATAACATTTTTAACTGTTTACTAAAAACTAAATAGATAACGCTACTTGTGCAATTGATTGCTCTCTACTTGTAATCTAGCCCTATGTCTGTTTATCAAGATGTGTATAATATTTAAAGGGACACTGTACTCAAAAAATTTTTTTCGGGATTCACATAGAGCATGCATTTTTAAGCAACTTTCTAATTTACTCCTATTATCAAATTTTCTTCATTCTCTTGGTATGTTTATTTGAAAAGCAAGAATATAAGTTTAGATGCCGGCCCATTTTTGGTGAACAACCTGGGTTGTCCTTGCTGATTGGTCAGCACCAATAAACAAATGCTGTCCATGGTCCTGAAGCAAACATTTGCTGGCTCCTTAGCTGAGATGCCTTCTTTTTCAAATAAAGATAGCAAGAGAACGAATTAAAATTGATAATAGAAGTAAATTAGAAAGTTGCTTAAAATTGCATGCTCTGAATCATGAAAGAAAAAATTTGGGTTCAGTGTCCCTTTAATATATTTTTAACTGTCTGACCATCAGGGTTAAAATGTAATGAACTGCAACGTGTTGCAGCCCTATGGTAGCAACAGGGTTAAGTACATTATAGAAATATGGAATTTCTAATATAAACCAACCACATTAACCCAGAGGGCATTTGAGGGGTTTTACACAGCAACAAAACCATGTATCTCCAATGCAAATGAAAAGTTTGTTGTTGTGTTGTTTTTTTTTTTTTTTTAAATAGTTACATTTTTTTATTTAACACTATTGTTCAGTAACTGGATTGCTAATATTACACAGATGTCATAAGGGACAGTCTAGTGTTAAAATGAATTCTCTATTTTTTATTTTTAGACATAAAAACAAATTTGTTTTCCTCTGTTTTGATCTTCAAGTTACATACTTTATGTTGTGTTCCTGTGCGACACCAGATGAGTATACACCTTGAGAGCCAATAAGGAGCAGCCTACAAGTGTATGCTCCAATCACTGACGTATCCTCATCTGAAGCAGAATGGGGGAGGTGGCTTTCCAGGAGTGCGACATTGACTGACTGTGTATTTTGAAGAAGTGAAACACACAGTAAAAAAAGGAATTTGTTTAAAAAGAAAATGCTCTTATAATTGAAAGCATTTTATTTTTACACTACAATGTGCCTTTAAATCTCCTTGTAGCTATTACAATATCTTTAAAATGCATTTAAAAGATTTTATATCAAACCAATGCAATTTATATTAAATTACAAAATGTCTGTTTATACATAAGATGGAATAAACATAATTAGCCTACAAATTGTAAACTGATTACCACGCAGGTCACAGTACTTTAATGTAGATTTAGTTACAGTCTGGGAAAGCATTTGGTTTTCACCATGTTAAACCACATCCCCGATTCTAGGAAGGGTTACTAGTTGTTTTTTTTTGTTTGTTTTTTAAGGGGTATATTCTGGTATTTTTCTGTTTTCATGATCCATGTTTTAAGTACAGAGATTTTGCCTGGGCAAATTTTCAGCATTTGTTATTCATTAGTGAAACAAATGCAGAAAAAGGCAGCAATCTGCGGCTTTCAGATTTATTAAAGTGCAACACACTTATATCTGTATTTGTGCATTACACTTTTACTCTTATAAATCCGGCACCACAAATCCTGCAAACCACAGCTATGCTTGGTATCCGTTCCACTAATGAAATAAATCTGCACATATCTAACCAATTTGAGTGACATCCATGGACAATTTTAAAGCACATCAGATCTCAAACTAGATTACAATGATGAAAAATGCAAACCTGTAATTTCTTAAAGGGACATGACAGCCAAAACAAATTATGATTCAGATCATACAATTTTAAGATCATTTCACTTTTAGTTTTAAATTTGCTTTTATTCTCTTGATATCCTTTGTTGAAAAACAGGTGGTTAGGCCATAGATTGTGCACATGCCTGGAACACAATATTTCAGCAGGTTTGCAAGAATGCTCTGAACAAAGTGCACAAAAGCAGTCTTGCAAACAAATGCCATATAGTTCTCCAAACATATGTATGCAGAATACCATACACAGACTATATTATATTTTATAATAGAAGTAAATTAGACACTTTTTATTTTATGCTCTATCTAAATCATGAAAGACAAATGTTGGTTTCATCTCTCTTTAACTGTTTAACGTAGAAGTCTGATGTAAGGTATGTGAAGTTGGATAATGCATTGATGAACTGTTCCCTTCTGAGTGCCATGTATCATCGAAAAGAAAGTATAGGAGCACCGGGTGTGGATTAAAACAAAACAACTTTATTTGGAATTCATTTAAATGAAAGGGTAATATAACCCCCGGGTAAAAACTGAGTAGGTTACAATAGGGAAAAAAACTCAAGCTAAGTCATGTATCGTCATTTAGTAATGACTTAACTTTCAGATGCATTTGTTTAAACCTTTGATTTTACCTTTGCACATTGAATGTACTTTTAGAATATTCATTTATCAACAGATCTAAGGGAATTCAAACTGAGAAGTAATATCCAATATGCAAATATTCCATTCAATATTCTTTGTAATACTGGAATTCTATTTTTTTTAGAAACATTCAAATGGAAGAGCAAAAGTCAATGGAAACATTTGTTATACAATTTAGAGGTAAAAAATGCAATATTTGTACACATAGTACACGTGCAGCCTTCTTAGTGGCAAAAAGTTACTGAGCATGTGTAGATACTTTTCCTAAACATGGTTGGCCTTAAAGGGACAGGAAACCCCAACATTTATCTTTTATGATTTGGATAGAACATACAATTTTAAACAACTTTCCAATTTACTTCTATTATCAAATGGGATTCATTCTCTTATTATTATTTGCTTAAAGAACAGCATTGCCCTACTGGCAGCTAGCTGAACACATCTATTTAGCCAATCACAAGAGACAAATGTGTGCAGGCACCAATCAGCAACTAGCTCTCACCAGTGTAGGATTATTATTATTATCAGGTATTTGTAGAGCGCCAACAGATTCCACAGATCTATAAGCATAGGCGATATACAAGATAACATTTACAGAGATCAAATGTGTAGAGGGTCCTACCGAGAGTTGCACTGTTGTAGTTGGCTCTTATGAAGGCAATCTACAAACAGCTGGGCTCATAGGCTTACATTCTAAGGGGTTCAAGGAGAAAGCAATGGAGTTAGGAAAGGTTAGTGTAGGTTGTATGCATCCCTGAATAGTAGAGTTTTTAGGGAGCGCTTGAAGGGAGAGTCTTGTGGAATGAGGTAGGAAGTTCCATAAGATGGGAGCCAGTCTGGAGAAGTCCTGTAAACGGGAATGTGAGGAAGGAACAAGAGAGGAGGAGAGTAGGGGATCGTGAGCAGAGCGAAGGGGATGGGAGGGAGAGTATCTGGAGACAAGGTCTGAAATGTAGGGGGGGGCAGTGCAGTTATGGGCTTTGTATGTCAGAATGAGGATTTTGTGTTTAATCCTGGAGGCAAGAGGAAGCCAGTGAAGGGATTGGCAGAGATGTGCAGCAGATGAAGAGCGACGTGTAAGGAAGATGAGCCTGGTAGAGGCATTCATTATGGATTGTAAAGGAGCTAGGAGGCAGCTAGGGAGACCAGAGAGGACGGAGTTGCAATAGCCGAGGCGGGAAAGGATGAGAGAATGGATTAACATCTTAGTTGTGTCTTGTGTAAGAAAATGTCTAATTTTAGAGATGTTTTTAAGGTGGAAGCGGCAGGCTTTAGCCAAGGACTGAATGTGAGGAGTGAAAGAAAGGTCGGGCATGCGGGGTAGGGGTAATTATGGAATTTTCAACAGTTATAGAAAATTGGGGGGTGGAGATTTTGGAGGAAGGGGGAAAAATAAGGAGTTCAGTTTTGGAGAGATTTAGCTCAAGGTAGTGAGAGGACATGAGATGATGAGATATGAGAAAGACAGTTAGTGACACCAGTTAGTAAGGAAGGAGGTAGGTCTGGTGCAGAGATAGATTTGGGTGTCATTGGCATAAAAATGGTATTGAAACCGATGGGACTTTATTAAGGAACCTAATGATGACGTGTAGTTTGAAAAGAGAAGGGGACACAGGACAGCTCCTTGAGGTACCCCAACAGAAAGTGGTAGCGGGGCAGAGGATGCTCCAGAGAAGGCTTCACTAAAGGTACGGTTAGATATATAGGAAGAGAACCATGAGAGAGCTGTGTCGCAGATGCTGAAGGATTGGAGGGTTTGGAGCAAAAGAGGGTGGTCAACAGTATCAAAGACTGCAGGCAGATCAAGGAGGATAAGCAGAGAGAAGTGGCCTTTGGATTTTGCTATAAGTAGGTTGTTGGTAACCTTGACAATTGCTGTCTCTGTGGAGTGATGGGGACAAAATCCAGATTGCAGTGGGTCAAGAAGAAAATTTAGTGTAAGGAAATTGGATAGACGTTCATATACTAGCTTTTCAATGAGCTTTAAGTCAATAGGGAGTAGGGAAATAGGACGGTAGTTGGATGGGGAGGTTGGATCGAGAGAAGGTTTTTTTGAGGATAGGTGTGACCAGTGCATGTTTTAGAGATGAGGGAAATATACCAGTGCTGAGAGAGAGGTTGAAGATGTGTGTGAGTATAGGGGTAAGAGTAGAAGATAGGGAGGGGAGTAGCTGTGAGGGGATGTGGTCGAGGGAACAGGTAGTGAGGTGGGAGGACAGTATAAGGGCAGAAACTTCTTCCTCGGTAACGGGCAAAAGAGCTTAATTTATGGCTATTTGGGTTTTGGATGATTGTGAGCTTTTGAAGGGATGGGAGATTGGTAGTATGTTGAGAACTGTTTTCATATCTGATGGAGTCAATTTTGTTATTGAAGTGGCTGGCAAAATCTTGAGCTGAGAGAGAAGTTGTATTAGGAGGTGGGGGTGGGCAGAGAAGAGTATTGAACGTGGAAAACAGACGTTTTGGGTTAGAGGAAAGAGTAGAGATGAGAGTAGAGAAGTATTGTTGCTTATAAAGATTAAGGGCAAATTTGTAGGATTTCAAGATGAACTTGTAGTGAAGAAAGTCAGCTGAACTCCGAGATTTTCTCCAGTGTCACTCAGCAGTACGGGAACATCTGCATAGGTACCGTGTCAGAGGAGTATGCCAGGGCTGAGAATGAGAGCGTGGTTTCTGAGCTACGGTATGTGGGGCCAGATTGTCAATGACCGATGTAAGGGTGGAGTTATAGTGGCAGATTGGTCAGGGCAGGAAAAGCAGGGGATGGAATAGAGGAGAGGTTCGAGAGAGCTAGCGAGCTGTTGCTGATCTAATGACTTAGTGCTTCTGTGAAGTTTGGTGTGAGTGTTAGAGGGAGGGGGAGTTGTAGGGAGGGATGTTATGTTGTAAATGAGGAGATGATGGTCAGAAAGAGGAAAAGGGGAGTTTTGGAAAATTTAGATAGTGCATCGATAGCGGAAAATCAGATTGAGGGAGTCTTTGTGAATGAGAGAGTCAGACCATTGTGACCAGGCCAAAGGAGGAAGTGAGCTACAGAAGTTGTTTTGCAGATTAGGCAATGGGATTAACAAGAGGGATGTTGAAGTCACCAAGAATGAGGGCAGGGGTGTCTGCTGCCTGGCTTCCTTATTTCCTCTCCTCAAAGTGATCTAAAAATTGAGTTGAGCCAGGGGGGGCGGTATATGACTGCAACACGTATAGACAGGGGAGAGAATAAACAAATCATGTGTGCTTCAAAAGAAGAAAATGTGAGGGAAGAGAAGGGCTGTTTTTGTTGAAAGGTGCAACAAGAGGAAAGTAAAATACCAACACCAACTCCTTGTCTATTGCCAGACAAGAGTGTGAATGAAGTGGAGGCCCCCATGTGACAGTGCAGCAGGGGATGCTGTGCCTGAAGCAGAGAGCCATGTTTCTGTAAGAGCCAGAAGGTTGAGAGAGTGGGAGATAAAGAGGTCATGGATTGAAGTGATCTTGTTGCAGACAGAGCAAGAGTTCCAGAGTGCACAAGTGAAGGGGGTGGCGGCTTTATTACAAAGATTTTACACAAACACTGGGGTATCCTGAGAGCTGATTCTATTCTGAGGGAAGTTATTGAGGAAAAACCCCAAATAGTTTTTAAAAATAATCAGAATCTTAAAAATGTACTAGCTCCATCGAAATTTAAAGTATCCCCAACAGGGAAGAAAAACAGGTCTGGCACCTTAGATCAATGGGTCACAGGGAAACCAGGAACATACAAATGTGGTTGCAGAAATTGCTGCATGTGTCCTCATTTGTGGAATCGTGATTCAATCATGAACTGGAATCACACAAAAAATGTACCTATAACATCTAGAGGTACCTGTCAATCCACATATGTAGTCTATGGTCTTACCTGTGGCTGTGGAAGTATTTACATAGGAAGGACTAAAAGGAAAATAAAAAGAAGATGCTATGAGCAAATTAATAATATAGAAATAGGGTTAAAAACGCACAGTGTGTCCCAACATTTTAAAATACATCATAAACAGGACCCTAGCAGTTTACGTATCGACATACTTGAAGTAGTACCATCAGGAATAAATCCACATCAAAGGTTAATTACCCTAAGACAAAAAGTAACAATGTGCATACAAGAATTGGATAGTCTTTCCCCAAAAGGACTGAATATAGATCTAGACCTTCACAATTTATGTTGTGATGGATAAAACAGGCCTGAGACATAGGCAGATAGTGTGGAAGTACTATACCATACGATAGAATACAGCTATCTGGCTTATTGATATGAACAAGTTAGACTAGAGAATAGATTTGACATGCATATCAATTGTTTTTATTGCACAAGATTTGTGGATTAACTAGAGGGGCACATTGGGTCATGTATTAAGGGATTCATAATGCTATTTTATTATGTTATTACATTTATATTTACATTTATATTAATATATAGTACCAATGAATTTAGAATTTAATCATAATGTCTCTGTTTATGAATTTGATTTGTTTTTTTTAATGTATTTTTTTAAAAAAAAAATGAATATTGTTTTATGTAGGTTGTAATATTAAAGTCTGTTTTCTAGTTTTATAATGATTTTAAGGTAGCTAATGGATTGTTAGTAAAGACTGAACTCTTTCCATCCGTTTGAATTATATGTAAACAATACGCACGCCTGATACACATGGCTAAGAGGGTGTGTGAGGATCCTGGAAGTAGATTGGTGCAGGTCATGGCAAAAAGGTGGGGCCAAACTGTACTTAAGAGAGAAAACCCGCTAGTAGAGGAAATCAACGTCCAGTGTCTTGACAAAGTCCACAGAAGTCGGACAAAACGCGTAGGCAAGCATGGTCTACAGACATTACTGCCACTTTGGGAAAAAGAGAGTTACCTCAATACTTCCGCTTACGGACTTTACACACAGCGACAAAGGATTACAGTGTTGGAAGCGAGAGCAGCTACCCAGATACCGGAATCAACTGATTGTGTTCTGTCTAAAGGCGTTTTTATTTACATTTTCTTGTAAGTGCAACTTATTATATGCTTACAGTAAAGACATTATACCTTTTACCTTGAGTCGTGGTTGCACTCTCTGTTCTTCTGTTTTCAGTGTCTTGTAGTCTGAGCACTCCTTAGTGTTCAGTGAATTGGGAAGCTGCACCACCAACAGAATACAACGGGAGAGTTTTCTTACCTACCAGAAGCAAAGGGTTTCTTAAATAGATCTACCATACTTCCAGAGTCACAAAGGCGAATTGCGGTCTGTATAAAGTTGGGATAAATTCCCATTATAAGTCTTTATATTTTTAAGATAGAGGTTATAGAACAATTATTATTGTATAATAAGCACTATTTGGAAATCATACTCAAGGCTGTTATATTAATGATTATTGTGTTATGTTAGCAGGTCAGACATAATTTGTGTTTTTAACACTTTGCACTTTATTAAAATTTGTGTTTTAAGAAATTATATACATTTTAAGTCTATTAGAGTATTTGTCAGTTAGCGCAGCGTGTTTGTGGTTGGGGTGGCGGCTTTAGATGCAAAAGAAGTCAGAATAAGGTTACCAGAGTTTTGTTTTTTAAGTCTATTGAAAGGAACACATGGATGTGCAAGGCTAGGAAGTTGTGGGGGACCAGGATTAAGGGAGATGTCACCAACAGCTAGTGTGAGCAGGAGGGAGAGTGACATGAGATGCAGATTTGCAGTAATGAGACTGTTTTTTAGATGAAGTGCAAGGGGGAGAAAGTTTATTTAGGAATGTGTGAAGTTTATGAATACAAAAGTAAGGTGAGGTTAAGAAAGATGGGCTAATGAACAGTTCAGGTGGTGAGCGGGAAGGAGTAATAGAATAAAGTAGTTTGTTATAGAGACAAAAGGTAGGATATGTGCATATTTCTTTTCAACAAAAAACAAAGCACATTTCAAAAAAAGAATTTGATATTTAAAGGGACATTATACATTCATTTTTTCTTTGCATAAATGTTTTGTAGATGATCTATTTATATAGCCCATAACGTATTTTTTTATTTCATGCATAGATTTGCTTATTTTTAAATAACATTGCTCTGATTTTCAGACTCCTAACCAAGCCCCAAAGTTTTATGAGAATACTGATGTATACCTACTCCAGCTTGCTCCTGTTTATGTAAAGGGTCTTTTCATATGCAAAAGAAGGGGTAGGGGGGAGTGTCTTATTTCCCACTTGCAGTGGGCTTTCCAACTACCTTTTCAACAGAGCTAAACTGAGAGCTTCTGAGTAAGTATTTAAACAGTTTTATACTGGATTTTTATATCAGTATCTGTGCATCCTATTCTTTACAGTAGTGTCTATTACATGCAGTTATATGAAAATGAGTGTATACTGTCCCTTTAATTTTGACTTTCCTATCCCTTTAAGTCCACACAACAGTCCTCTATCTGCAGTTAAATTTAGCAACTTGGCTCTAGGTACCTTAGAGCAGTGTTTCACAATTCCACTCTTCAGGGATCACTAACTGGCCAGATTTTCAGTACATCTGAACCACAGCACAGACAAAATAATCAGCTGGTCAGAAATCATGGTTATTAACTTCCTTTCAGCAAAAGTAATGCTTAAAATCTGGCCTGTTAGTGTGCCCTGAAGACTGGAATTGGGAAACACTATCTTTAGAGAATAATAAGGATGTGCAGCTGCATACGATAAAAGCAGGAATGAGAGGACCCCTGAGAACCATAGTGCAAATGTAATGTCAAAACAAGGCGATTTCAGAAGCTACGTCTTCCTGTGTTGAAGAAAATACAAATTTACCCTCAGTTTTTAGGTAGGCATCTGGAGCACTAGAGGGCAGGAAATAGTGCTGCCCTCTAGTGTTATTGCAAATTAATAACATTCTTGTAAAACTGCTGCCATATAGTGCTCCAAAAAATTGATCATAGAAGTAAATTAGAAACTTGTATTAAATTACTGCTCTATCTGAATCATGAAAGAAAAAATTTGAATGACATATCCCTTTAAGGCTTCCTAATGAATGTGCATCTACAGGAAGTGAGGTCCACAACTTGCACTGATCTTACTGTGAAAACACAAAATCTAGCAATGTTCTGTTAACTTTATATTCTATACATAAAGAGGCCGAATTATCAAATGTCTGTCGGACCTGATCCGACAGTGTGGATCAGGTCCGACAGACATCGCTGAATGCTGAGAGCAATACGCTCTCCGTATTCAGCTTTGCACCAGCAGCTCACAAGAGCCGCTGGTGCAACGCTGCCCCCTGCAGACTCGCGGCCAATCACCGCCAGAAGGGAGGTGTGAATCAACCCGATCGTATTCGATCGAGTTGAATTGTGGCAATTCCTGTCAGCCTCCTCAGCGCAGGCGGATAGGGTTATGGAGCAGCGGTCTTTAAAAACACGGGCCCTCAAACTCCATTCGGAGCTTGATAAATGATCCTCAAAGTGTGTTTATACCTGAAAGCTCTAAATGCAAGACTATCGGCTAGATTTGGAGTTTTGTCGGTAACGACCCGAAAAACTAACGCCGGCTTTTTTCTCGCCGCACCATAAAAATAACTCTGGTATTGAGAGTCCACAGAATGGCTGCGTTAGGCTCCAAAAAAGGAGCGTAGAGCATTTTTAACGCAGCTTCAACTCTCGATACCAGAGTTGCTTACGCAAGCGGCCAGCCTCAAAAACGTGCTCGTGCACGATTCCCCCATAGGAAACAATGGAGCTGTTTGAGGTGAAAAAAAAACAAACACCTGCAAAAAAGCCGCGTTCAGCTCCTAACGCAGCCCCATTGTTTGCTATGCGGTAACCCTTCCTACGTCTGCACTTAACACTCTAACATGTACCCCGAGTCTAAACACCCCTAACCTTACACTTATTAACCCCTATTCTACCGCCCCCGCTATCGCTGACACCTGCATTTTATTTTTAACCCCTAATCTGCCGCTCCGTAAACCGCCGCTACTTACATTATCCTTATGTACCCCTAATCTGCTGCCCCTAACACCGCCGACCCCTATATTATATTTATTAACCCCTAATCTGCCCCCCACAACGTCGTCTCCACCTGCCTACACTTATTAACCCCTAATCTGCCGAGCGGACCTGAGCGCTACTATAATAAAGTTATTAACCCCTAATCCGCCTCACTAACCCTATAATAAATAGTATTAACCCCTAATCTGCCCTCCCTAACATCGCCGACACCTAACTTCAATTATTAACCCCTAATCTGCCGACCGGAGCTCACCGCTATTCTAATAAATGTATTAACCCCTAAAGCTAAATCTAACACTAACACCCCCCTAACTTAAATATAATTTTATTCTAACGAAATAAATTAACTCTTATTAAATAAATTATTCCTATTTAAAGCTAAATACTTACCTGTAAAATAAATCCTAATATAGCTACAATATAAATTATAATTACATTGTAGCTATTTTAGGATTAATATTTATTTTACAGGCAACTTTGTAATTATTTTAACCAGGTACAATAGTTAAGAACTATTTAATAGTTACCTAGTTAAAATAATTACAAAATTACCTGTAAAATAAATCCTAACCTAAGTTACAATTAAACCTAACACTATACTATCATTAAATTAATTAAATAAAATACCTACAATTACCTACAATTAAACCTAACACTACACTATCAATACATTAATTAAATTCAATACCTACAAAAAAATACATTTAAATAAACTAACTAAAGTACAAAAAATAAAAAAGAACTAAGTTACAAAAAATAAAAAAATATCTACAAACATAAGAAAAATATTACAACAATTTTAAACTAATTACACCTACTCTAAGCCCCCTAATAAAACAACAAAGCCCCCCAAAATAAAAAATGCCCTACCCTATTCTAAATTACCAAAGTTAAAAGCTCTTTTACCTTACCAGCCCTGAACAGGGCCCTTTGCGGGGCATGCCCCAAGAAGTTCAGCTCTTTTGCCTGTAAAAAAAAACATACAATACCCCCCCCCCAACATTACAACCCACCACCCACATACCCCTAATCTAACCCAAACCCCCCTTAAATAAACCTAACACTAAGCCCCTGAAGATCATCCTACCTTGTCTTCACCTCACCAGGTATCACCGATCCGTCCTGGCTCCAAAATCTTCATCCAACCCAAGCGGGGGTTGGCGATCCATCATCCGGTGGCTGAAGAGGTCCAGAAGAGGCTCCAAAGTCTTCATCCTATCCGGGAAGAAGAGGCGATCCGGACCGGCAACCATCTTGATCCAAGCGGCATCTTCTATCTTCATCCGATGACGACCGGCTCCATCCTGAAGACCTCCACCGCTGGTCAGCCAATCAGATTGAGCTTGCATTCTATTGGCTGTTCCGGAGTTTTACCCGACTCGACATAAGCAAGATGAATTAAAGATTTCAACCAAGATGCCAAAGAAATGGCAGAAGCCTTCTGACCTTTCCTAGAACCGGAAAAGATAACAAATAGACTAGAAGTCTTTCTGAAATTCCTAGTAGCTTCAACATAATATTTCAAAGCTCTAACTACATCCAAAGAATGCAATGATTTCTCCTTAGAATTCTTAGGATTAGGACATAATGAAGGAACCACAATTTCTCTACTAATGTTGTTAGAATTCACAACCTTAGGTAAAAATTTAAAAGAAGTTCGCAACACCGCCTTATCCTGATGAAAAATCAGAAAAGGAGACTCACAAGAAAGAGCAGATAATTCAGAAACTCTTCTGGCAGAAGAGATGGCCAAAAGGAACAAAACTTTCCAAGAAAGTAATTTAATGTCCAATGAATGCATAGGTTCAAACGGAGGAGCTTGAAGAGCCCCCAGAACCAAATTCAAACTCCAAGGAGGAGAAATTGACTTAATGACAGGTTTTATACGAACCAAAGCTTGTACAAAACAATGAATGTCAGGAAGATTAGCAATCTTTCTGTGAAAAAGAACAGAAAGAGCAGAGATTTGTCCTTTCAAGGAACTTGCAGACAAAGCTTTATCCAAACCATCCTGAAGAAACTGTAAAATTCTCGGAATTCTAAAAGAATGCCAGGAAAAATGATGAGAAAGACACCAAGAAATATAAGTCTTCCAGACTCTATAATATATCTCCCTAGATACGGATTTACGAGCCTGTAACATAGTATTAATCACAGAGTCAGAGAAACCTCTTTGACTAAGAATCAAGCGTTCAATCTCCACACCTTTAAATTTAAGGATTTGAGATCCTGATGGAAAAAAAGGACCTTGCGACAGAAGGTCTGGTCTTAACGGAAGAGTCCACGGCTGGCAAGAGGCCATCCGGACAAGATCCGCATACCAAAACCTGTGAGGCCATGCTGGAGCTACCAGCAGAACAAACGAGCATTCCTTCAGAATCTTGGAGATTACTCTTGGAAGAAGAACTAGAGGCGGAAAGATATAGGCAGGATGATACTTCCAAGGAAGTGACAATGCATCCACTGCTTCCGCTTGAAGATCCCTGGATCTGGACAGATACCTGGGAAGTTTCTTGTTTAGATGAGAGGCCATCAGATCTATTTCTGGAAGTCCCCACATTTGAACAATCTGAAGAAATACCTCTGGGTGAAGAGACCATTCGCCCGGATGTAACGTTTGGCGACTGAGATAATCCCCTTCCCAATTGTCTATACCTGGGATATGAACCGCAGAAACTAGACAGGAGCTGGATTCCGCCCAAACTAGAATTCGAGATACTTCTTTCATAGCCAGAGGACTGTGAGTCCCTCCTTGATGATTGATGTATGCCACAGTTGTGACATTGTCTGTCTGAAAACAAATGAACGATTCTCTCTTTAGAAGAGGCCATGACTGAAGGGCTCTGAAAATTGAGTTCCAAAATATTGATCGGTAATCTCACCTCCTGAGATTCCCAAACCCCTTGTGCTGTCAAAGACCCCCACACAGCTCCCCAACCTGTAAGACTTGCATCTGTTGAAATTACAGTCCAGGTCGGAAGAACAAAAGAAGCCCCCTGAACTAAACGATGGTGATCTGTCCACCACGTCAGAGAGTGTCGTACAATCGGTTTTAAAGATATTATTTGAGATATCTTTGTGTAATCCCTGCACCACTGGTTCAGCATACAGAGCTGAAGAGGTCGCATGTGAAAACGAGCAAAGGGGATCGCGTCCGATGCAGCAGTCATAAGACCTAGAATTTCCATGCATAAGGCTACCGAAGGGAATGATTGTGACTGAAGGTTTCGACAAGCTGATATCAATTTTATACGTCTCTTGTCTGTCAAAGACAGAGTCATGGACACTGAATCTATCTGGAAACCTAAAAAGGTTACCCTTGTCTGAGGAATCAATGAACTTTTTGGTAAATTGATCCTCCAACCATGATCTTGAAGAAACAACACAAGTCGATTCGTATGAGATTCTGCTAAATGTGAAGACTGAGCAAGTACCAAGATATCGTCCAAATAAGGAAATACCACAATACCCTGTTCTCTGATTACAGATAGAAGGGCACCGAGAACCTTTGTAAAAATTCTTGGAGCTGTTGCTAGGCCAAACGGCAGAGCCACAAACTGGTAATGCTTGTCTAGGAAAGAGAATCTCAGAAACTGATAGTGATCTGGATGAATCGGAATATGCAGATATGCATCCTGTAAATCTATTGTGGACATATAATGCCCTTGCTGAACAAAAGGCAGGATAGTCCTTACAGTTACCATTTTGAACGTTGGTATCCTTACATAACAATTCAATATTTTTAGATCCAGAACTGGTCTGAAGGAATTCTCCTTCTTTGGTACAATGAAGAGATTTGAATAAAACCCCAGCCCCTGTTCCAGAACTGGAACTGGCATAATTACTCCAGCCAACTCTAGATCTGAAACACAATTCAGAAATGCTTGAGCCTTCGCTGGGTTTACTGGGACACAGGAAAGAAAAAATCTCTTTGCAGGAGGCCTTATCTTGAAGCCAATTCTGTACCCTTCTGAAACAATGTTTTGAATCCAAAGATTGTGAACGGAATTGATCCAAATTTCTTTGAAAAAACGTAATCTGCCCCCTACCAGCTGAGCTGGAATGAGGGCCGCACCTTCATGTGGACTTAGGAGCTGACTTTGGTTTTCTAAAAGGATTGGATTTATTCCAGACTGGAGATGGTTTCCAAACTGACACTGCTCCTGTGGGTGAAGGATCAGGCTTTTGTTCCTTATTGTGACGAAAGGAACGAAAACGATTATTAGACCTAAATTTACCTTTAGATTTTTTATCCTGTGGTAAAAAAGTTCCTTTCCCTCCAGTAACAGTTGAGATAATAGAATCCAACTGAGAACCAAATAATTTATTACCCTGGAAAGAAAGGGAAAGCAAAGTTGACTTAGAAGACATATCAGCATTCCAAGTTTTAAGCCATAAAGCTCTTCTAGCTAAAATAGCTAGAGACATATACCTGACATCAACTCTAATGGTATCAAAGATGGCATCACAAATAAAATTATTAGCATGTTGAAGAAGATTAATAATGCTATGAGAATTGTGATGTGTTACTTGTTGCGCTAAAGCTTCTAACCAAAAAGTTGAAGCTGCAGCAACATCCGCTAAAGATATAGCAGGTCTAAGAAGATTACCTGAACACAAGTAAGCTTTTCTTAGAAAGGATTCAATTTTCCTATCTAAAGGATCCTTAAAGGAAGTACCATCTGCCGTAGGAATAGTAGTACGCTTAGCAAGAGTAGAGACAGCCCCATCAACCTTAGGGATTTTGTCCCAAAACTCTAATCTGTCAGATGGCACAGGATATAATTGCTTAAAACGTTTAGAAGGAGTAAATGAATTACCCAAATTATTCCGACACTTTTAGCGCAAAAAAACGTCAAAAATGACGCAACTTCCGGCGACACGTATGACGCCGGAAACAGAAAAAAAAATTTGCACCAAAAAAGTCCGCGCCAAGAATGACGCAATAAAATGAAGCATTTTCAGCCCCCGCAAGCCTAACAGCCCACAGGGAAAAAAGTCAAATTTTAAGGTAAGAAAAAAATTGATTTATTCATATGCATTATCCCAAATATGAAACTGACTGTCTGAAATAAGGAACGTTAAACATCCTGAGTCAAGGCAAATAAATGTTTGAATACATATTATTTAGAACTTTATAAAAAAAGCGCCCAACCATAGCTTAGAGTGTCAAAGAAAATAAGACTTACTTACCCCAGGACACTCATCTACAAGTTGTAGAAAGCCAAACCAGTACTGAAACGAAAATCAGTAGAGGTAATGGTATATATAAGAGTATATCGTCGATCTGAAAAGGGAGGTAAGAGATGAATCTCTACGACCGATAACAGAGAACCTATGAAATAGACCCCGTAGAAGGAGATCATTGAATTCAAACAGGCAATACTCTCCTCACATCCCTCTGACATTCACTGCACGCTGAGAGGAAAACCGGGCTCCAACCTGCTGCGGAGCGCATATCAACGTAGAATCTAGCACAAACTTACTTCACCACCTCCATAGGAGGCAAAGTTTGTAAAACTGATTTGTGGGTGTGGTGAGGGGTGTATTTATAGGCATTTTGAGGTTTGGGAAACTTTGCCCCTCCTGGTAGGAATGTATATCCCATACGTCACTAGCTCATGGACTCTTGCTAATTACATGAAAGAAATATACTTTTTACCTCTGTAATTACCTTGTATCTAAGTGTCTGTAGATAGCCTCCTTAGCTCAGATCTTTTGACAGACTTGCATTTCAGGCAATTAGTACTGACTATTAAATAACTTCACGTGCATGTCATGCATTCATATAAAAGGCAGCATTCAAGGGTTTAAAAATTAGCATATGAGCCTACCTAGGTTTAGCTTTCAACTAAGAATACCAAAAGAACAAAGACAATTTGATGATAAAGTAAATTAAAAAGTTGTTTAAAATGACATGCCATATCTGAATCATGAAAGTTTATTTTGGACTTTACTATCCCTTTCAACACACAAATTATATTACATTTGGAAATACAGATTTTACATGAAGCTGAAAAAATCTTTTCCCTTTAGTGAAATATGCATGAACTGCGTCTGCTTGTAATAATGTTTATCATGAGTGTTTAGAGAAAGTGCACTTCTAAATTCTATATCAAAGCAAATGACACTCCTGAGAGCTTTTACAATGTACAGTAACATATTGCTAAGACCAAAATATGAAACGCGTATTAAAGTCTTTTACTTATTATTCATTTAGACTTAACGAACCTAAATACAAAGTGAAAATATATTCAGTATTTGGAAATGATGCTATATTCTCTATAAACTTTTTTTTTTTTTTTTTTTTTTACAAATGCACAGTTTCAATAAGTCCTGGAACTGTATTTCTTAGCAAATGGATTGTCTAACACAAAAGGAAAATATGGCAACTAATTGAATCAATATTGATGATGTCTGCCTACTTGGTTTGAATGCAGGCTTTTTTTTGTTTTACTTTAATTGCACCAATTCATGACTTTGGTAAATTAACACTTTCATATGATATTGTTACTTTTTTCATTAGCATTTTTAAAATTTTCACATACCTAATTACAGCTATCAATCAAAAAATCCTGCAAAAAAACTGTGGGAAACATTGTCTCCTGGTTTGAAATGGAATTTTGATGGTTCTCAATGAAAAAGTATATGATGTGTTTTCAGAGTGTAAATGTCCTCAAATTCAAAACCCAAAGCAGTTCAAACAGCTCTTCTAACAGTTCCTAGAATAGGTATATTGTTGTTTCACAAACAAAATATTTATGACATGCAAGGTACTTCCATGGCTGGTTACATAGTGGGTGCAAAAGCCCCCCTTTTTTAACTTTGTACCCCTGTTGGGATGGTTGGGCTGAGAAGTAGTGGGCCATTTTTCCCTGTCTGCCAGTGTCTTTTCAATAGTAGACACGCCCCTAGATATCTAAGTTCCACCCACAGAAACTCACAACTCCGGCCACCTGCCATGACTCTGCTTATGGAAGACTCCTCCTAGACTTGACTCCTCAGCTTCCCAGCCCCTGAGTTATCAAGGTGTTGCCCCTGAGTTCTTCAATTAGAATTTAAAATAGACTAGTTAGCATTTCATATGACTAACATATGCTTTTTATAATACCATTATTATTATGTTATATAATTGCCATTACACATAGTGATATATTCGCATTTCCCAGACTAGTAAAAATTTGCACCAGATGAGTAAGAAATTATTTGTTCTATATTTAACAATGAGGAGACTAATAACTTTATTTTCAATGACTGTTAACAATTTTTTCTACTTCTGCTGATAGTTTTGTTTTTATCCCTTGCTTGCTATATATTTCACAATCCCATTATAATTTAACATATGTTCACCAGCTTTTAACATATAATAGCTGATAATCTAACATGTTCTCTTATTACTGTCTTTCTGCAGGTCAGAACACACAGCGCTAGATAATGTGTGTGTCCCTGTAATGGAGTCTCTATGAACAAATAATGGTGGTTTCTCATCACAGTTTTATTTTAGCTACCTGATCACTGACATATCACTGTCATTTTAGGACAGAACATTGTATGCAGCTACTAATGAATGACCAACTGCCCTAGAGACTCTTCTGATTACTATGCACTTATGAAGTGTAGTAGATCTTGACTTCTATGTTGGCTGATTTTTTTCTTGTCCAGTGAAGGGTTGTCTGAGTTCTATTGTTTGTTTTCCATTTACTAAGGTACTTAAAGGGACATAAAACTGCAATAAGAAAATGCTCTGATAGTACTTTTAAACCAGCAAGTTTTATGATAGTGATACTAAGTGACTGTGTGAGCATTGAGAGTAAGGAAGGTCATCTTTCTGTTACACCACGGGTCAGAGAGCAGGTGGAATTATGCACTGTGGTGGATGCTAATTAGTCTTCACTTTCAGGGGAGATCTTATTGAGGGCTTCATTTTAAAGGGATAGTCTAGTCAAAATTAAACTTTTATGATTCAGATAGAACATGCAATTTTAAGCAACTTTCTAATTTACTCCTATTATCAATTTTTCTCCGTTCTCTTGGTATCTTTATTTGAATGTAAGCTTAGGAGCCGGGCCATTTTTTGTTCAACACCTGGGTAGCGCTTGCTAATTGGTGGCTACATTTAGAAACCTATCAGAAAGCACTACCCAGGTGCTGAACCAAAAATGGTCCGGCTCTGAACCTTACTTTCTTGCTTTTTCAAATAAAGATACAAAGAGAACGAAGAAAAAATTATAATAGGAGTACATTAGAAAGTTGCTTAAAATTGCATGCTCTATCCGAAAGCTTCTATCTATATACTTTCATAATGATTACTGTTTTTTAGTGGCATATGCACATCAAACAAAAAATATCACACTAAAAGACCAAATTGTACAAGATTTAATAAAACACACAGGGGCTAGATTACAAGAGGAGCACAAAAATACTAGCACCATTGTGTGTTATTATTAATCAAGCATAATCAGTATCGCTTCTATACTTGTGCTCATATTAGTCAGGTGCTTTAAATGCCTTCATACTATGATGTAAAGTGTTATATATTGTATCATCATTACTGCACATAGGGTGTGAAATGCCTTCATACTATGATGTAAAGTGTTATATATTGTATCATTATTATTGCACATAGGGTGTGATATGCCTTAGAGCTGCGGAATCTGTTGGCGCTCTACAAATGACCGATAATAATAATCATTACTGCACATAGGGTGTGATATATGTTGTACAGCGTTATATTGTATCATCATTTACTGTATGTAGGTTGGTGAATATATAGGTAGAAAAAGTCGCAACCTAGTTCACCTTAAAAATGAATGGTTTAAATGGACATTTTTATGTATATGCATAAGCATTTCATTTTTCCAAGGCTGACCCAAGATAACTATACGCTTCCTGCTTTTGATGAATACAGGAATAGGATGGTGCAGGAACAAGCAGGTGATCTGTGTGGGTGGGGCTATTTGGGTCAAGGATAGACTACTCTGGTCAGATTGCTTTAATATTCGGAGCTTTTTTGCTGAGAATATCTTACAAGTGTCACACAACTTGCATAACCTCTGCCTCCCACTGGATACCTGGTATTATGTTTTGCTGGTGTCAGCTAATAGGCAGACAGCACAGTTAGACCAATCAGGTAAGAGGGGATGCAGTCGCAGCTTGCAGGAGGAAGAGCTTTTTAACATTTAACACTGAGATTGTATGAAGTACTGAGGGGTTGGTGAATTTAAGCTACCTCTATAGCAGGGGTCTCAAACTCAAATTACCTTGGGGAGTTTTCTTCTCCCATGGGGGCTGCTTCCAAAACTTCGAACAAAATTAATCTCTCTCTCCCTCTTTCTCTTCCTCTCTCTCTTCCTCTCTCTCTTCCTCTCTCTCTCTCCCTCTCTCTCTTTCTCTCTCACTCTCTCTTTCTCTCTCGCTCTCTCTTCCTCTCTCGCTCTCTTTCTCTCTCGCGCTCTCTTCCTCTCTCGCTCTCTTTCTCTCTCGCTCAGGGGCGTATTAATGCAAAGGCCAACAAGGCCGGTGCCTAAGGCGTCAGTTTTTGGGGGGCGGCATTTGTCTCAAGTCACTAAATATTTGGTCATGGATTTTTTTTTAAAATTCTTTATTTATTTTTTAAATTTTTTTATTTTGAATGTGACCGCCTTTTTGCCGAGTTCACGTGACATTTTTCATCTGCCGCCCGCCTTCCTGTCTGACCCGCCTTCCTGTCTGACTGGAACTAACTGTCTAACATGAAGCCGGCCGCTGTGCCGCACATGGATTGAGTCTGTCTGAGACTCTGAGTCATAGCTGCACTTGCGCAGCTCTTGAGTGCCAGTGACCGCACTCACGCACTGTGACATGAAGACGGCAGTCACAGTGAGTGGAATGATTGGGATCGGTGGAGGAGGTGGCTGACCCGACTGAGTAAGACCCAGGTAGGAGCAGGGCACTGGGCAGCTCGGTACTGCTGGGAAGCGGTAGCGTTTTCATTCATCATCATTGTGTAGTGGTAGCGTTAATTTCAAGTCAGCCTAGCCAGGAAAATATTATTTTAGTAATATTTTCCTGGCTATGCTGACTTGAAATTAACGCTACCACTACACAATGATGATGATCGGATCCCCAATGTTTATTTTGCAGTGAGCTGCTGAGCTAACACTGATCTCCATGTGGTAATAATTACTTCTACGGTCCACCAAATGAAGATCAGTGTTAGCACAGCTCACTGTAAAATAAACATACAGCGTCCCTAATTCTGTCTAACCCCTGTGTCTAACCAGCTATTTCACATAGGGGCCGTATCAGAAGAGGATACAGACACAATGTACAATAATTCTGTCTAACCAGCTATTTCACACAGGGGCCATATCAGAGCATTTGTAATATTCTAGTGTTTATGCAAATCAGTGACAGAATAGCTGCTGCTAACATGCAGCGGTTTCAGTGGGCTTTACATACTAAAATATAAGTGGCAGAGAGTTAGATTGTGACAAATGCTCACTGATATCCTTCCAAAGTGTAAAAACAGAGTCACCTGCTGTACTGAGCACCCAGTGCAATGTAATCCAACTGAGTTACTATTGTTAGCACTTTTATCAGTAAAGGGGAGACAAGGGGAGACTGGAGACATCCCAAAAGTGAGACATAAGGAGCAGTTGGCTTCTTTATTGCAGCTAATTCAAGCTGTAATATTGCACAACATTTTTATAACTGTAGCAGGATTGTTGCCTCTACTAAATCAAATCATAGTAAGCTCACAGTAGATTTCACAAATCACATTAAAACCAAATAAAATGATCTGCAAAAGGCTGTAAGGCTCAGCCTAGGGCACTGGTTTTCCACCTGTCATTAGCCCTCCCTAACAGGCCAGATTTTGAGGATATCTGAACTAGACCACAGGTGAAATAATAATCTGAAAATTTGGTCTGTTAGGTTGGCCTGAGGACAGGTTTGAAAACCAGTGGCCTAGGGGCATTGGCACCCTTTTCTACTAGCCAACCGTGCCATTAAATCATTTCATATTTACCTGCTGTTTCTGTAATATACATTTTTGAGATTTCCCCTCTTATTAAAGAGAATCTGGATTGTTGCTCATTATGCATACTTACATATGCTGCAGTTTCCTAATAGTGCTACATATATATATATATATATATATGTGTGGTGTGTGTGTGTGTATTTGCATATATGTGTGACTGTGTATGTGTGGTGGTGTGTTGTGTGTGTATGTATGTGTGTGGTGGTGTGTGTGTTGTGTGTATGTATGTGTGGTGGTGTGTATGTATGTGTGGTGGTGTGTGTGTTGTGTGTATAACTCTATGTATGGGGGGTGGTGTGCGTGTGTGTGTATGTATGAGTGGTGGTGTGTGTGTGTGTTAAAAACATAACGTAAAAACATAACATAAATAAATGAATAACATTTAAAAATATTAATGGAATTGTCTACTCAGACTTACTCAAATATAGTCTAATTGTCTGCTGCTCAGACTTACTCAAATATAGTCTAATTGTCTGCTGCTCAGACTTACTCAAATATAGTCTAATGCAAACACCTGGGTGTGTCTAGTTTTATTATTAGAACTCTGTGGTTTTATTATTGTACTATCTGGTGATTTTTCCGCTACTCGCTTGTTGTGCTCTTACTCGCAAAAGTACACATATACAAAGCGTTTGGCTCTTACGGTGTCAAGAAGAAACAACGATCTGGTGTAATTAAAGCGTTTAGCACAACTGGTAAAGAAATAAATGTTAGTGTAAAAAGACATATTTTTTTTATTTTTTTTACACCCTGACCAAAAAAAAAGTAAAAACAAAATGCCTTAAAACTGGGGGGGGGGTTTGAGTTTTGAGTGCCTAGGGCAGCACAAAACCTAAATACGCCCCTGCTCTCGCTCTTTCTATCTCACTCTCTTTAACTCTCGCTCTCTTTCTCTCTCTCTCTTTCTCTCTCGCTCTTTCTCTCTCTCTTCCTCTCTCTCTTCCTCTCTCTCTTCCTCTCTCACTCTCTCTCCCTCTCTCTCCCTCTTTCTCTCTCTTCCTCTTTCTCTCTCTTTCTCTCTCTTCCTCTCTCTCTCTCTCTCTCTCTCTTCCTTTCTCTCTCTCTTCCTCTCTCTCTCGCCCTCTCTCTCTTCCTCTCTCTCTCTGCCCCTCTCTCTTTCTTCCTGTCTCTTTCTCTCTCTCTTCCCCTCTCTCGCTCTCTCTCTTCCTCTTCTTCTCTCTCTCTCTCTTCCTCTTCTCTCTCTCTTCCTCTTCTTCTCTCTCTCTCTCTTCCTCTATCTTGCTCTTTCTCATCCTCTCTCTCCCTTCCCCTCTCTCTCTTCCACTCTCTCTCTCTTCCTCTCCCTCTCTCTCTTCCTCTCTCTCTCCCTCTCTTTCTCTCTCCCTCTCTTTTCCTCCCTCTCTCTCTCTTTCCCTATCTTCCTCTCTCTCTTTCTCTCCCCCTCTCTCTCTCTGTCTCTCTCTTCCTCCATCTCTCTCTCTTCCTCCCTATCTCTCTCTTCCTCTCTCTCTTTCTCCCTCTATCTCTCTCTTTCTCTCTCTCTTCCCCATCTCTCTCTCTCCCTCTCTCTTTCTATCTCTCTCTCCATCTCTCCCCCCCCCCTTCTCACTCCCTCTCTTTTCCTCCCTCTCTCTCTTTCTTTCCCTATCTTCCTCTCTCTCTTTCTCTTCCCCTCTCTCTCTCTCTGTCTCTCTCTTCCTCCATCTCTCTCTCTTCCTCCCTATCTCTCTCTTCCTCTCTCTCTTTCTCCCTCTATCTCTCTCTTCCTCTCTCTTTCTTTCTCTCTCTCCCTCTCTCTCTTCCCCATCTCTCTCTCTCCCTCTCTCTTTCTATCTCTCTCTCCATCTCTCCCCCCCCCCTTCTCTCTCCCTCTCTCTCTCTCTCTCCCACAGACACCTACACAAATCCACACATACACAGACCCCCTGACACACCCACCCAGACCCACACACAGACACATATACAGACCCTCTCAATCACACACACAGACCCACACACACACACACGGACCCCACACACAAACAAGTTATGGCACGACACAGTATTTTTTTTTTAATAATCAAAGCAAGCTACACTTTTTATACCCCCCCCAAAAAAACCCAAATATAAGTATAAGATCAAGACAGCACCCACACACACACAGACCCCTCACAGAGACCCCTGCACACACAGAGATCCCCACAGACAAGTTAAGGCATGACAGTATTTATTTATTTTTCTTAATAATCAAAGCAAGCTACATTTTTTATACACAAAAAAAGTAAAAGATCAAGGCAGCACCCCCACACACTGAGACCCCCACACACAGATACCCCCACAGGCAAGTTATGGCATGACACAGTCTTTTTTTTTTAATAATCAAAGCAAGCTACACTTTTTATACACAAAACAAAATGTAAGTATAAGATCAAGGCAGCACCCCCCCACATACACACACAGAGCCTCCCACACAGAGACCCCCAATACACACAGAGACCCCCACAGACAAGTTATGGCATAACAGTCTTTTTTTTTAATAATCAAAGCAAGCTACACTTTTTATACCCCCAAAAAAAGTATAAGATCAAGGCAGCACCCCCACACAGACAGACAACCCCCCACTTAGAGACCCCCACACACAGAGACCCCCACACAGAGACCCCCACAGACAAGTTATGGCATGACACAGTTTTTTTTAAATTTTATTTTTTAAATCAAGGCAAGCTACACTTTTTCCAAACAAAAAGAAATCCAGCGAACTCGGGCTTCAAACAAAGGGTGAGTTTATTGATATCATAGATTCAATAGATTCCAACATAGTAAGAACCAAAAAAAAAAACACTTAAATGAGGGTGGTAAAAATTAGATGAAAAAGAGCTTGGTAATTGCGCTGTGGCCTTAGGCTACCAGTCGGTCTTACGCGTTTCGGCTGGAAAATGTAGCCTTAATCATAGACCTCAAAGTGTAGCCTGTGTTATGCCTTAAAAACCTATTCTGGTAATAGCTAAGGATAAACAGCTGGGGTCACAGCGCAATTAATCAATTAGTGTTATCAACAGGCTGATTGGAGGACACTTTATTTCATTTGAATGGGTTGTATCTTAGAACATTTTTCTGTTTTATATTATATATACTAATATATTGACTGCAAAATGTACATATAAACATATTGAACTGCAGTACTCTTTTTCTTGTAGAATTTGTCAAACAGAAAAACATATAATTATCAAATGTCAGATTTGATCCCTGCAAATGGGCACTCTCCATGGTAGCTTGGAAAACATAGTATTTTAAACAGGATAGCATCCATAACATGAATATGTATATACAAACATATAAGCATATTGAACTGCAGTGCTCTTTTCCTTGTAGGAATTGTTGAACAAAGAAATATATAATTGATAACTATCAAATTTGTTCATATAAATGAACTTGCCCTGGAATAGTTTAAAAGGCAGAATGTTCTAAACCAGGCAGCATCAATAACATAAATTATATGTAATTCTACATCATTGTGTCTAAGCTTTATTATGAATTTACTATTTATCTATATATATACATATATGTATCCCAATTATAACTTAAAGGCCAAAATCTTCAAAACAGCATGATATAAGTAACTTAGTCTGTATGCTGTTCAACATCATTATATGTAAACTTTGAAATGACATTGCTCTTTATCTATATATATACATGTTTTAATCCCAATTATTTGCTATCCTTCACTGTAACTTTTTATGTCACTATACCCTACTTCCAGAAATTAATGATGTCTCCTGCTATATTAAAGCCTTTGGGACGTCTGGTCTGGAGTGTAAAGATCCAGAATGCCTCTCTATAGAGGAGTCGTTGCATTCTGTCACCCCCTCTAGGTTTAGGGAGGATTGTTTCTATTATTTGCCATTTAAAGCTATTCACTGACTTGTTGTGCTCGTATATAAAATGATGCACCAAATTTGAAACGTCTCTTTCTTTGTCAATGTTGTTTAAATGCTCTCTGATGCGTGTGCGTGCCTCTCTAGAGGAGCACCCCACATATTGCTTTTTGCATGCTATACACTCCACCAGATAAATAACATAGCATGTTCGGCAATTGGTGCAAGAGTCCATTAGGAATACTCTTTGTGTACTTCTAGATTGAAATTTATCAGTTATTGTTGTGTGACTACAGGCTATACAATTGGAAAAATGGCATTTGTAATGCCCCTTTACCTGTAACCAACTACTTACTGTCGATGGTGGTTTCTTTATCATACTAGGGGCTACTAAATTTCCAATTGTACGTCCCTTTTTAGAGATATAATTGAGACCTTCCCTGGTTAGGTCTCTGAGACTGTCCTCCCCCGTCAAAACGGGGAGGTGTTTATTAATGATGTCACAGATTGCTTTGAATTGAGGACTGTAGGTAGTAATAAAATTGGGTTTATTTTTATTGAACCTGTTTAGTTACCCATAACGATTTTTTTGAAATATTTCCCTTCTATCTAGTCTATCTACTTCTAAAAAGGCCCTTTTTATTACTTTCATTTTATAGCCTCTTTCTAAAAGTTGCTGTTTCAATGTGTCTGACTCTACACGAAAATCATAATCTGTAGTACAATTACGTTTTAGTCTTATAAACTGGCCCTTAGCCACCCCAAACCCTGTATGTTTTGGGTGGCAAGAGCGTGCATGTAGTATAGTATTCGAAGTAATTGGTTTCCTGTATAGTGTTGTTGTTACTTTTTGTGTAGATGGATCTCCCATAAGATAGACATCAAGGTAGGCTATCTTACCTATATCTGACGTGTGAGTGAATTGTAAATTAACCTCATTATTATTTAGGTATTGGATAAAGCCCTCCATTTCCTCTAAAGATCCTAACCACACAAACAAAAGATCATCAATATATCTTTTATATGATCTGATAAGATGTTTGTATGGATTAGTATCTCCAAAGACGTGGGACCGCTCCCACCAGCCCATAAAAAGATTAGCATAGGCCGGGGCAAATTTAGCACCCATGGCGGTCCCACGTCTTTGGAGATAAAAAGAATTATCAAATTTAAAGTAGTTATGAACCAGTAGGAAATCCAAACAAGTTAGAATATATTCTTTTAGACTGGTATCATAATTACTATAATGATCAAGGGAAAATCTAATTGCTCTTAGTCCTAGGTGATGAGGTATACAAGAATATAATCCTACAACATCTACTGTTAACCATGAGCATTCATTGCTCCATATGAGCTTATCTAGGCCTGTCAACAAGTGTGTTGTATCCCTGAGGTAGGAGGGCAGCTGCTGGACGATGGGCTGCAATAGGGACTCCAACCAACCTGACATACTCTCAAAAAGAGATCCTATCCCAGATATAATGGGTCTTCCTTTCACCTCCTCCAAGGATTTATGTACCTTGGGGAGGTGATGGAAGATAGGAATGACTGGTGTTTTTACGTATAAATAATCAAAAGTATTTTGATCAATAATACCCCCATGCAGTCCATCGTCCAGTAACTCTAGGAATTGTAATTTGAAAGCATTGGTGGGATCACCAGAGAGAGGTAAGTATACTTCTGGATCCTTAATCTGTCTTTCAGCTTCTTTTATATAGTCTACTTTATTTAATACCACAATGCTGCCCCCCTTATCGGCAGATCTAATGACTATATCAACTCTTTTAGTTAGAGATTCAATGGCCAGTTTTTGGCCTCTTGTTAAATTCGGGGTGGTCGCATTGTGGCATTTAGAAAGGGAAATCAAATCCTCTTCTACTCTCTTATGGAAAGCTTCCAGAAATGGACCTCTGTCCCTAGTAGGATAGAATATAGACTTTGGTTTGAAGCCAATGTGTTCCGTTTTCAGGAATTCATTCTGAATATTTGACTCATAGTTAAGCTCATGGAGGGAAAAATAGTCACATGCCTCCTTAAAATCTACTATATTAATAATAGGCTCTATGTGGCTATTTTCCCTCCAAATATCATGATCTCCAATGTTAGCAGGAGATACCTCTGGGGATGTCTTGCCCCAGAAGAATTTCCTGAGTGTGAGATCTCTAATTAAACGGTTTACATTAGTTATTGTTTCAAAAAGGTTGAACGTTGTACTAGGGCTACACTTTTTATACACAAAAATATATGTAAGTATAAGACCAAGGCAGCACATACCTTGATCAACCTATTTTGCTACTGCTCCTTCCTGCTTATGCTCAGATCATCATACAGTCTTTTGTCACCCCCAGGCCAAAGAAAAAAATGCTCTTCTACTGCTCACTCGCTCCTCTACTGCCACACTCTGCTGCTATGGCGCCAATTTCTTCTCAATGCGCACTCAGGGGCTTAACTAGGATTGCAGCTCTGC
The DNA here is from genome assembly GCF_027579735.1 of Bombina bombina. Classification (NCBI taxonomy): domain Eukaryota; kingdom Metazoa; phylum Chordata; class Amphibia; order Anura; family Bombinatoridae; genus Bombina; species Bombina bombina. The sequence continues at coordinate 135,267,247 of NC_069499.1, read as the reverse complement.
CCCCACCCACCCCCACGTGATATCGCCATCCTCTGTCTACTTACTACTTTACTAACCTGCTGCTCAAACACCCGCCCCCCCACCATGTGATGTCGCCATACTTAAAAAAAAAAAAAAAAGTAAAACATTTTTTTTTAAATTAAAAGCTGTATTCTTGTGTATCATAGCCGGGATGTATTGTAACCGGTTCGGCCCACGGGCCGGTACTTTGAGACCCCTGCTCTATAGGGTTCATATGTGTGTTTATCTGGCTTTGATACTAGCCAGTACCTCACCAGCCACTCAGATCACCGCACATCACTGGATTGTGCGTTATTTTCTCTTGTAAGATGTATCGAGTCCACGGATTCATCCATACTTGTGGGATATTCTCCTTCCTTACAGGAAGTGGCAAAGAGAGCACCCACAGCAGAGCTGTCTATATAGCTCCTCCCTTAGCTCCACCCCCCAGTCATTCTCTTTGCCTACTCTAAGTACTAGGAAGGGTAAAGTGAGTGTGGTGACAAAAATGTTAGTTTCTCTTGTAAGGTGTATCCAGTCCGCGGATCATCCATTACTTGTGGGATATTCTCCTTCCCAACAGGAAGTTGCAAGAGGATCACCCACAGCAGAGCTGCTATATAGCTCCTCCCCTAACTGCCATATCCAGTCATTCTCTTGCAACTCTCAATAAGCATGGAGGTAGTAAGAGGAAAGTGGTGAAATGTAGCTGTTATCTTGCTTCAATCAAAAGTTTGTTATTTTTAAATGGTACCGGAGTTGTACTATTTTGTCCCAGGCAGGAAAATAGAAGAATCTGCCTGTGATTTCTATGATCTTAGCAGGTTGTAACTAAGATCCATTGCTTTTCTCACACATGAATGAAGAGAGAGGTAACTTCAGCGGGGGAATGGCGTGCAGGTTATCCTGCTATGAGGTATGTGCAGTTAAGATTTTTTCTAGAAGATGTGAATAGACCAGGTGTGCCGTTCTCTCCCCCTCCTATTTTTAGAAAAAGGTTTCCAATAGACGCCACCACACAGGACTTATGGAAGACAGTTCCTAAGGTGGAGGGAGCAGTTTCTACTCTAGCAAAGCGTACTACTATCCCTGTCGAGGACAGTTGTGCTTTCTTAGATCCAATGGATAAAAAGTTAGAGGGTTACCTTAAGAAAATGTTTATTCAACAAGGTTTTATCCTACAGCCCCTTGCATGTATTGCTCCTGTCACTGCTGCTGCGGAGTTCTGGTTTGAGTCTCTGGAAGAGGCTTTACAGGTAGCGACTCCATTGGATGACATACTTGACAAGCTTAGAGCACTTAAGCTAGCCAATTCTTTTGTTTCTGATGCCATTGTTCATTTGATTAAACTAACGGCTAAGAATTCTGGTTTTGCTATCCAGGCGCGCAGAGCGCTATGGCTTAAATCATGGTCAGCTGACGTTACTTCAAAGTCTAAGCTGCTTAACATTCCCTTCAAGGGGCAGACCCTATTTGGGCCTGGTTTGAAGGAGATTATTGCTGATATCACTGGAGGAAAAGGTCATGCCCTTCCTCAGGATAGGTCCAAATCAAGGGCCAAACAGTCTAATTTTCGTGCCTTTCGAAACTTCAAGGCAAGTGCGGCATCAGCTTCCTCTAATGCAAAACAAGAGGGAACTTTTGCTCATTCCAAGACGGCCTGGAGACCTAACCAGACCAGGAACAAAGGTAAGCAGGCCAAAAAGCCTGCTGCTGCCTCTAAGACAGCATGAAGGAATGGCCCCCTATCCGGTAACGGATCTAGTAGGGGGCAGACTTTCGCTCTTTGCCCAGGCATGGGCAAGAGATGTCCAGGATCCCTGGGCGTTGGAAATTATATCCCAGGGATATCTTCTGGACTTCAAGGCTTCCCCCCCAAAAGGGAGATTTCACCTTTCACAATTATCTGCAAACCAGATAAAGAGAGAGGCATTCTTACACTGTGTACAAGACCTCCTAGTTATGGGAGTGATCCATCCAGTTCCAAAGGAGGAACAGGGACAGGGATTTTACTCAAATCTGTTTGTGGTTCCCAAAAAAGAGGGAACCTTCAGACCAATTTTCTTAATCTTAAACAAATTCCTCAGAGTTCCATCATTCAAGATGGAGACTATTCGTACCATCCTACCTATGATCCAGGAGGGTCAATACATGACTACAGTGGATTTAAAGGATGCTTATCTTCACATTCCGATACACAAAGATCATCATCAGTTTCTCAGGTTTGCCTTCCTAGACAGGCATTACCAGTTTTGTAGCTCTTCCCTTTGGGTTAGCTACAGCCCCAAGAATTTTTACGAAGGTTCTGGGGTCGCTTCTGGCGGTCCTAAGGCCGCGGGGCATAGCAGTGGCCCCTTATTTAGACGACATCCTGATTCAGGCGTCAAACTTCCAAATTGCCAAGTCTCATAAGGACATAGTGTTGGCATTTCTAAGGTCGCATGGGTTGAAGGTGAATGAGGAAAAGAGTTCTCTATCCCCCCTCACAAGAGTTTCCTTCCTAGGGACTCTGATAGATTCTGTAGAAATGAAAATTTACCTAACGGAGTCTAGGTTATCAAAACTTCTAAATTCCTGACGTGTTCTTTATTCCATTCCTCACCCTTCGGTGGCTCAGTGCATGGAAGTAATCGGCTTAATGGTAGCGGCAATGGACATAGTGCCGTTTGCACGCCTACATCTCAGATCGCTGCAACTATGCATGCTCAGTCAGTGGAATGGGGATTACACAGATTTGTCCCCTCTACTAAATCTGGATCAAGAGACCAGGGATTCTCTGGTTGCTATCTCCGCTATCTAGGGTCCATCTGTCAAAGGGAATGACCTTTCGCAGGCCAGATTGGACAATTGTAATGACAGATGCCAGCCTTCTAGGCTGGGGGACAGTCTGGAACTCCCTGAAGCCTCAGGGATCGTGGACTCAGGAGGAGACACTCCTTCCAATAAACATTCTGGAACTAAGAGCGATATTCAATGCTCTTCAGGCTTGGCCTCAGCTAGCGACAATGAGGTTCATCAGATTTCAGTCGGACAACATCACGACTGTGGCTTACATCAACCATCAAGGGGGAACAAAGAGTTCCCTAGCGATGTTAGAAGTCTCAAAGATAATTCGCTGGGCAGAGATTCACTCTTGCCACCTATCAGCTATCCATATCCCAGGTGTAGAGAACTGGGAGGCGGATTTTCTAAGTCGACAGACTTTTCATCCGAGGGAGTGGGAGCTCCATCCGGAGGTGTTTGCACAATTGATTCATCGTTGGGGCAAACCAGAACTGGATCTCATGGCGTCTCGCCAGAACGCCAAGCTTCCTTGTTACGAATCCAGGTCCAGGGACCCCAAGGCAATGCTGATAGATGCTCTAGCAGCGCCTTGGTCCTTCAACCTGGCTTATGTGTTTCAACCGTTTCCTCTGCTCCCTCGTCTGATTGCCAAAATCAAGCAGGAGAGAGCATCTGTGATCTTGATAGCGCCTGCGTGGCCACGCAGGACTTGGTATGCAGATCTGGTGGACATGTCATCATTTCCACCATGGACTCTGCCGCTGAGACAGGACCTTCTAATTCAAGGTCATTTCAACCATCCAAATTTAATTTCCCTGAGGCTAACTGCCTGGAGATTGAACGCTTGATTTTATCAAAGCGTGGTTTCTCCGAGTCAGTCATTGATACCTTAATTCAGGCACGTAAGCCTGTCACCAGGAAAATCTATCATAAGATATGGCGTAAATATCTTTATTGGTGTGAATCCAAGGGCTACTCATGGAGTAAGGTCAGGATTCCCAGGATATTATCTTTTCTCCAAGAAGGATTGGAAAAAGGATTGTCAGCTAGTTCCTTAAAGGGACAGATTTCTGCGCTGTCTATTCTTTTGCACAAGCGTCTGGCGGATGTTCCAGACGTTCAGGCATTTTGTCAGGCTTTAGTTAGAATCAAGCCTGTGTTTAAACCTGTTGCTCCACCTTGGAGCTTAAATTTGGTTCTTAAAGTTCTTCAGGGGGTTCCGTTTGAACCTCTTCATTCCATAGATATCAAACTTTTATCTTGGAAAGTTCTTTTTTTGGTAGCTATTTCCTCGGCTCGTAGAGTTTCCGAGTTATCTGCCTTACAATGTGATTCTCCTTATCTGATCTTCCATGCAGATAAGGTAGTTCTGCGTACCAAACCTGGGTTTTTACCTAAGGTGGTATCTAATAAGAATATCAATCAAGAGATTGTTGTTTCGTCTTTGTGTCCTAATCCTTCTTTAAAGAAGGAACGTCTATTACACAATCTGGACGTGGTTCGTGCTTTAAAGTTTTACTTACAAGCTACTAAAGATTTTCGTCAAACATCTGCTTTGTTTGTTGTCTACTCTGGACAGAGGAGAGGTCAAAAGGCTTCGGCAACCTCTCTTTCTTTTTGGCTAAGAAGCATAATCCGCTTAACCTATGAGACTGCTGGCCAGCAGCCTCCTGAAAGGATTACAGCTCATTCTACTAGAGCTGTGGCTTCCACATGGGCCTTTAAAAATGAGGCTTCTGTTGAACAGATTTGCAAGGCGGCGACTTGGATGATCCTCTTGCAACTTCCTGTTGGGAAGGAGAATATCCCACAAGTAATGGATGATCCGTGGACTGGATACACCACAAGAGAAATAAATTTATTAAGTAAGCAATAGCATAAATTATGTTTTTTATTTTCTCAAGCAAAAGTTTTTTATTTTAAATGGTACCGGTGTGTACAATTCACTCTCTGGCAGAAAAGGGATGAAGATTTCTGCAAGGAGAATGATGATCTTAGCACTTTGTAACTAAGATCCACTGCTGTTCTCACAAGGGCTGAAGAGTACAGGAAAACTTCAGTTGGGGGAACGGTTTGCATGCTAAGCTGCATTGAGGTATGTTCAGTCTATTTTTTTCTAGACAGACTGTGATAATTCTAGAAAAGGCTGGCAATATCCCCATGAGGGAAGGATAAGCTGTATTCAGACACTTAGTAGGAATCCCAGCTTGCATAAAGGGCTCATTGGTTACTGGTGACACTGATAGGAAAAAACAGGGTTTTTTTTATTGCAAATATAATGTTTTTTGAGGGACTTTATTGGGTCATTGTGGCTTGTTTAAGGGTTATTAATCCACATGGCTAGTTTAGAAACACTCTGGTGTGTTTCTTTTAGGCCCCATAACATCGAGTGAGGTGGGAGGGACCTATTTACGCGCCTCAGTTGCGCAGTTTCTTTTACTCAGAGACATCCAGCTGCTTCTCCAGAGGGTCCTGCTGTGTTTGAGGGCTTAAAAGAAGTTTTTTCCCCCACAAATCTTTCCTAAAGGGCAGGTAGGCGCCACAGCAGAGCTGTGGCAAGGTGCTGAACGTTTTTTTGCCAGTTTTTGACGTTTTGTCAATCCGGTTTTTACATTAAGGGGTTAATCGTTTATTTGTCTAGCTGTGCAAAATTACTAAGGCTTTATGATGCTGCTGTAAAAATTTTGCAAAGTTTACTGCTTTTTTATACTGTTTTGCGGAGTTTGTGCATCTTTTTGTCTCTTAAAGGCACAGTACCGTTTTTTTCTAAGTATTATTTGCTTTGATTAAAGTGTTTTCCAAGCTTGCTTGTTTCATTACTAGCCTGTTTAACATGTCTGACATCAAGGAAAATCCTTGTTCAATGTGTTTAGAAGCCATTGTGGAACCCCCTCTTAGAATGTGTCCCACTTGCACTGATATGTCTATAAATTATGAAGAGCATATTTTAGCACTTAAAAATATAGCAATAGATGATTCTCAGACAGAAGGAAATGAGGGTTTGCCATCTATTTCTCCTCTCAGTAACGCCCGCACAAGTGACGCCAAGTACCTCTAGTGCGTCAAATTCATTTACTTTACAAGACATGGCCACAGTTATGAATAGAAACCTCACAGAGGTTTTATCTAAACTGCCTGGTTTACAAGCAAAGCGTGACAGCTCTGGTTTAAGAACAAATGCTGAGCCGTCTGACGCTTTAGTAGCCGTATCCGATATACCCTCACAATGTTCTGAAGTAGGGTAAGGGATTTGTTATCTGAGGGAGAAATTTCTGATTCAGGAAAGACGCTCCCTCAGACAGATTCTGATATGACGGCATTTAAATTTAAGCTTGAACACCTCCGCTTATTGCTCAGGGAGGTATTAGTGACTCTAGATGATTGTGACCCTATAGTGGTCCCAGAGAAATTGTGTAAAATGGACAAATACTTAGAGGTTCCTGTTTACAATGATGTTTTTCCAGTCCCTAAGAGGATTGTGAATATTGTTACTAAGGAGTGGGATAGACCAGGTATTCCGTTCGCTCCCCCCTCCTGTTTTTTAGAAAATGTTTCCCATATCTAACACCATGCGGGACTCGTGGCAGACTGTTCCTAAGGTGGAGGGAGCTATTTCTACTCTGGCTAAGCGTACCACTATACCTATCGAAGATAGTTGTGCTTTCAAAGATCCTATGGATAAAAAATTAGAGGGTCTCCTGAAGAAAATTTTTGTTCATCAAGGTTTTCTTCTCCAACCTATTGCGTGCATTGTTCCTGTAACTACTGCAGCTGCTTTCTGGTTCCAGGCTCTAGAAGATGCTCTTCAGATGGAGACTCCATTAGAGGATATTATGGATAGAATTAAGGCCCTTAAGTTGGCTAATTCTTTCATTACAGATTCCACTTTCCAACTGGCTAAATTAGCGGCAAAGAATTCAGGTTTTGCCATTTTAGCACGCAGGGCATTATGGCTTAAGTCCTGGTCTGCTGATGTGTCATCAAAATCTAAACTTTTGAACATCCCTTTCAAAGGAAAGATCCTATTCGGGCCTGAACTGAAAGAGATTATTTCAGACATCACTGGAGGGAAAGGCCATGCCCTCCCTCAGGATAAAACAAATAAAATGAGGACCAAACTAAATAATTTTCGTTCCTTTCGGAACTTCAAGGGTGGTCCCGCTTCAGCTTCCCCTGCTGCAAAGCAAGAGGGGAATTTTGCCCAGTCCAAGTCAGTCTGGAGACCTAACCAGGCTTGGAACAAGGGTAAACAGGCCAAGAAGCCTGCAGCTGCCTTTAAGACAGCATGAAGGGGTAGCCCCCGATCCGGGACCGGATCTAGTAGGGGGCAGACTCTCTCTCTTCGCTCAGGCTTGGGCAAGAGATGTTCATGATTCCTGGGCTTTAGAAATTGTGTCCCAGGGATATCTTCTGGACTTCAAAGACTCCCCCCCCCCCCCCCCCCCAGGGGGAGATTTCACATTTCTCAATTGTCTGCAAACCAAACAAAGAGAGAGGCGTTCTTACGCTGTGTAGAAGACCTACATACCATGGGAGTGATCCGCCCAGTTCCAAAAGCGGAACAAGGGCTAGGGTTTTACTCAAACCTGTTTGAGGAATTTGTTTAGAATTTTGAGATCCAAGAATGGTCTGAACGTTCCCTCTTTTTTAGGAACCACAGAGTACCATCATTCAAGATGGAGACTATTCGGACTATTCTACCGTTGATCCAGGAGGGTCAATATATGACTACCGTGGACTTAAAGGATGTGTATCTACAAATCCCTATTCACAGAGATCATCATCAATTCCTCAGATTCGCCTTTCTGGACAGGCATTACCAGTTTGTGGCCCTTCCCTTCGGGTTGGCCATGGCTCCCAGAATTTTCATAAAGGTGCTAGGGTCCCTTTTGGCGGTTCTAAGGCCGTGGGGCATAGCAGTGGCGCCTTATCTAGACGACATCTTAATTTCAGGCGTCGACTTTCCAGCTAGCCAAGTCTCACACGGACATCGTGTTGGCTTTTCTGAGATCTCACGGGTGGAAGGTGAACATAAAAAAAGAGTTCTCTCTTCCCTCTCACAAGAGTTTCCTTCCTAGGGACTCTGATAGACTCGGTAGAAATGAAAATATTTCTGACGGAGGTCAGAAAATCAAAACTCTTAACCACTTGCCGAGCTCTTCATTCCATTCCTCGGCCATCAGTGGCTCAGTATATGGATGTAATCGGACTCATGGTAGTGGCAATGGACATAGTTTCTTTTGCCCGCCTACACCTCAGACCACTGCAACTATGCATGCTCAACTACATCTGGACCAGGAGACCAGAGATTCTCTTCTCTGGTGGTTGTCTCAGGACCACCTGTCTCAGGGAATGTGTTTCCACAGGCCAGAGTGGCTCATAGTAACGACAGATGCCAGCCTGCTAGGCTGGGGTGCAGTCTGGAATTCCCTGAAAGCACAGGGCTTATGGTCTTGGGAGGAAACTCTCCTCCTGATAAACATTCTAGAACTGAGAGCAATATTCAATGCGCTTCAGGCGTGGCCTCAGCTAGCTGCGGCCAAATTCATCAGATTTCAGTCGGACAACATCACGACTGTAGCTTATATCAATCATCAAGGAGGAACACAGAGTTCTCTGATGATGGAGGTAACCAAAATAATCCGATGGGCGGAGGATCACTCTTGCCATCTCTCAGCAATTCATATCCCAGGGGTAGAGAACTGGGAGGCGGATTTCCTAAGTCGTCAGACTTTTCATCCGGGGGAGTGGGAGCTCCATCCGGAGGTATTTGCCCAGCTGACTCAGCTATGGGGCACACCAGAATTGGATCTGATGGCGTCCCGTCAGAACGCCAAGCTTCCGTTTTACCGGTCCAGGTCCCGGGATCCCCAGGCGGTACTGATAGATGCTCTAGCAGTGCCCTGGTCCTTCAATCTGGCCTATGTATTTCCACCGTTTCCTCTCCTCCCACGTCTGGTTGTCAGAATCAAGCAGGAGAGAGCTTCAGTGATTCTGATAGCACCTGCGTTGCCACGCAGGACTTGGTATGCAGACCTAGTGGACATGTCATCTGTTCCACCGTGGACTCTGCCAATGAGGCAGGACCTACTAATCCAAGGTCCATTCCAGCATCCAAATGAGTCGGTCATTGATACCCTGATTCAAGCTAGAAAGCCTGTCACCAGGAAAATCTATCATAAGATTTGGCACAAATATTTTTATTGGTGTGAATCCAAGGGTTACTCATGGAGTAAGATTAGGATTCCTAGAATATTGTCCTTTCTCCAAGAAGGATTGGAGAAGGGATTTTCAACTAGTTCCTTAAAAGGACAAATATCTGCTTTGTCTATTCTTTTACACAAACGTCTGGCAGATGTCCCAGACGTTCAAGCGTGTAGTCAGGCCTTAGTCAGGATTAAGCCTGTATTTAAACCTGTTGCTCCGCCATGGAGCCTAAACTTAGTTCTTAAAGTTCTTCAAGGGGTTCCGTTTGAACCTATGCATTCCATAGATATTAAGCTTCTATCTTGGAAAGTTTTGTTTTTAGTAGCTATCTCTTCGGCTCAAAGAGTTTCTGAGTTATCTGTTTTACAGTGTGACTCACCTTACCTTGTTTTCCATGCAGATAAGGTGGTTTTGCGTACCAAACCTGGATTCCTTCCTAAGGTTGTTTCTAATAGGAATATCAATCAGGAAATTGTTGTTCCTTCACTGTGTCCTAATCCTTCATCAAAGAAGGAACGTCTGTTGCACAATCTTGATGTGGTTTTGTGCTTTAAAGTTCTACTTACAAGCAACTAAAGATTTCCGTCAAACATCTTCATTGTTTGTTGTTTATTCTGGTAAGCGGAGAGGTCAAAAGGCTACGGCTACCTCTCTTTCTTTTTGGCTGAAAAGCATCATTCATTTGGCTTATGAGACTGCTGGCCAGCAGCCTCCTGAAAGAATTACTGCTCATTCTACTAGAGCAGTGGCTTCCACATAGGCTTTTAAAAATGAGGCTTCTGTTTTGTAAGGCGGCGACTTGGTCTTCACTTCATACTTTTTCCAAATTTTCCAAATTCGATATTTTTGCTTCTTCGGAGGCTATTTTTGGGAAAAAAGGTTCTACAAGCAGTGGTGCCTTCCGTTTAAGGTACCTGTCTTGTCCCTCCCTTCATCCGTGTCCTTAATCTTTGGTATTGGTATCCCACAAGTATGGATGAATCCGTGGACTCGATACATCTTACAAGAGAAAACATAATTTATGCTTACCTGATAAATTTATTTCTCTTGTGATGTATCAAGTCCATGCCCCACCCTGTTTATTTAAGACAGGTAGTATATTTTTATTTAAAAAACTTCAGTCACCTCTGCACCCTATAGTTTCTCCTTTTTCTTCCTAGCCTTCAGTCGAATGACTGGGGGGTGGAGCTAAGGGAGGAGCTATATAGACAGCTCTGCTGTGGGTGCTCTCTTTGCCACTTCCTGTAAGGAAGGAGAATATCCCACAAGTATGGATGAATCCGTGGACTCGATACATCACAAGATAAATAAATTTATCAGGTAAGCATAAATTATGTTTTTTGGCCAGACCGAGAGCAAGATAATGCACCCTGCGCTATCGTTTACGCTCCATTTGTAATCTAGCACACAATGTGCAAAAAAAACATAAAAAAGAACATTACATAAAATAACATGAATTAAAATCAATCAAAATATACATGTGCATCTATTTTCCAAAAATTCATATACTGATGTTACTATAGGTAATATAAAACTAAAGCTGAAACTCTAAAGAACACAACCGGTTCCAGATGGTATCAAGCTGTAGGCTCAGAGCTGTACATATAACATAAGGAATCTATAGCTACACAGACTGTTTTCAGCCAAACTGATCTATTGTGTGGGCAGTGATTAGTGTGCTAATTGGCACCAGAGAGGGATATTTATAGATATTTACATAACCAGCATCTGATATGCACTGATTTGTTTCTTATATATGTAATATCAATGTGCTATATAGCATAAATAAAATCTTACTCTGAATATTTATTCACAGAAGTTGTATAATGTAATTAGGTTGACAGCCTCACTAAGCAATAGCCATGTGCTTTTGTTACTTTCGGGAAGCAACGGATGCCAAATATGTTGGCTGCCATCGTCATTCTGCTCTATTCGGAGCCATATATCTTTATGGGAAAGTAAAAGAATTTTCACAGATTTTTGTATGCAACAAATGCACGTCTACTGAGCAACGCTTTTTAGCCTTTAAATCAAAGGCCGTTTTCAAGCTTGAGTTTATCTCAAAATATATAATGCACTTATTGCACTGATAGAAAAACTTTTATTCAAAACTAGAAGTGAATGTAAGGTAAAGTACAGTGAAACTATGCTTTTTTCAGAGAATTTAGTGAAATCTGCCTATGAGTGGTGATTTCACTTCATGCTAGTGATCTTAACATACATCAGACCCTGTATAAAATAATGCTTTAAATGAATAGTCTAGTCAAAATTAAACTTTCATGATTCAGATAGAGCATGCATTTTAAAGGGCCATGATACCAAAATGTTGAAACACTTGAAAGTGATGCAGCATAGCTGTAAAAAACTGACAAGAAAATATCACCTGAACATCTCTATGTAAAAAAGAAAGATATTTTACCTCAAACGTTCCTCAGTAGCCACATCCCATTGTAAATGATTTCTAAGCAGCAAATCAGTATGTCTGTCCTGGGACAGCTAAGGGATTGAGCCTTGCGCACTCTCATCTTATTTCCCTATTAAATTTAAGGAAGTTTACTATGAAATCTCATGAGAGTTAAGTGAAATCTCATGAGATCACAGTAAAAGAGTTCATGACCTCAGCACTGTTGATTTTATTTTTTTTACCTGCAGCTGTGCAGCAGCTGAGTATATCTTTTTATACAGAACTTTTTCTGCTGAGCTGAGGAAGTTGTAAGGTAAAATATCTTTCTTTTTTACATAGAGATGCTCAGGTGATATTTTTCTGTCAGCTTTTTACAGTTATACTGCATCAGTTTCAAGTGATATAGCATATGAGTATTATGTCCCTTTAAGTAACTTTCTAATTTTCTCTTATTATTTTTTTTTATTTTCTCTTATTTGAAAAAGCAGGAATGTAAGCATAGGAGCTGGTGTTCTGTCGAGAACTCCAATTCGTGAAAAACTCCAATCTGACATCACTTCCGGTGATTTTTTTATTTTAATATCTGTTTTGCCTCTGTCTGGGGGGCCACCGCAGACTCTTTGGCATACATCCCAAGTAAACCTTGGGGAATGAGGTTTACGAGGGGTCTTTGCCCCCCTTGAACCCCCCAGGCGGAGGCAAAATATATACAGGGAGTGCAGAATTATTAGGCAAATGAGTATTTTGACCACATCATCCTCTTTATGCATGTTGTCTTACTCCAAGCTGTATAGGCTCGAAAGCCTACTACCAATTAAGCATATTAGGTGATGTGCATCTCTGTAATGAGAAGGGGTGTGGTCTAATGACATCAACACCCTATATCAGGTGTGCATAATTATTAGGCAACTTCCTTTCCTTTGGCAAAATGGGTCAAAAGAAGGACTTGACAGGCTCAGAAAAGTAAAAAATAGTGAGATATCTTGCAGAGGGATGCAGCACTCTTAAAATTGCAAAGCTTCTGAAGCGTGATCATCGAACAATCAAGCGTTTCATTCAAAATAGTCAACAGGGTCGCAAGAAGCGTGTGGAAAAACCAAGGCGCAAAATAACTGCCCATGAACTGAGAAAAGTCAAGCATGCAGCTGCCAAGATGCTACTTGCCACCAGTTTGGCCATTTTTCAGAGCTGCAACATCACTGGAGTGCCCAAAAGCACAAGGTGTGCAATACTCAGAGACATGGCCAAGGTAAGAAAGGCTGAAAGACGATCACCACTGAACAAGACACACAAGCTGAAAAGTCAAGACTGGGCCAAGAAATATCTCAAGACTGATTTTTCTAAGGTTTTATGGACTGATGAAATGAGAGTGAGTCTTGATGGGCCAGATGGATGGGCCCGTGGCTGGATTGGTAAAGGGCAGAGAGCTCCAGTCCGACTCAGACACCAGCAAGGTGGAGGTGGAGTACTGGTTTGGGCTGGTATCATCAAAGATGAGCTTGTGGGGCCTTTTCGGGTTGAGGATGGAGTCAAGCTCAACTCCCAGTCCTACTGCCAGTTTCTGGAAGACACCTTCTTCAAGCAGTGGTACAGGAAGAAGTCTGCATCCTTCAAGAAAAAACATGATTTTCATGCAGGACAATGCTCCATCACACGCGTCCAAGTACTCCACAGCGTGGCTGGCAAGAAAGGGTATAAAAGAAGAAAATCTAATGACATGGCCTCCTTGTTCACCTGATCTGAACCCCATTGAGAACCTGTGGTCCATCATCAAATGTGAGATTTACAAGGAGGGAAAACAGTACACCTCTCTGAACAGTGTCTGGGAGGCTGTGGTTGCTGCTGCACGCAATGTTGATGGTGAACAGATAAAAACACTGACAGAATCCATGGATGGCAGGCTTTTGAGTGTCCTTGCAAAGAAAGGTGGCTATATTGGTCACTGATTTGTTTTTGTTTTGTTTTTGAATGTCAGAAATGTATATTTGTGAATGTTGAGATGTTATATTGGTTTCACTGGTAAAAATAAATAATTGAAATGGGTATATATTTGTTTTTTGTTAAGTTGCCTAATAATTATGCACAGTAATAGTCACCTGCACACACAGATATCCCCCTAAAATAGCTATAACTAAAAACATACTAAAAACTACTTCCAAAACTATTCAGCTTTGATATTAATGAGTTTTTTGGGTTCATTGACAAGAAAAAAATGTACAATATAAAATCATACAATAGGGTGCGCTATATTGATATACTATTGTGTGCAAAAAAAAATATATATATGGGGTGGATGGTGCAAAATAGTATAAAAAATCGTTCAAAAAAGTGTATAGGATGTCCTTTCTACAAGAGTGTACCTAAGGAACTATATAGTTCAGAAAAAATAGATAAGTGACTTTACATAAACAATGACGTGTATTTCACAAAAACTTCAACTTCTAAAAAATGAACGATATAAGTCAAGTGATACAATGTTATTTCTATTGAAAATAGATAAAATAAAGTTAGGTGGAATAAAATCAAAAAATATAAAAAACAATACAAGCGATTTCACATATAGTGCAGAGTCATTGATAGATAGATGCAATTGATGAAATCAATAATTCTGGAAGGCTGCTCCACTCCAAACCGGTGGTAAGTCGGTAGAACTGGAAAATAGAGAGCAGAGAGAGAGAGCGCCTGATAGTGTAATATCGTCAAGGTCAAACAAGGTACAGGTATAAACAAATCTCTGCCAAATGGATACTCACAAAGAGCTTGGCACTCGCAAGTAGTGCATGTAGGCGGGCTGACCTTTATACAGTAGTCAGTACACTGAATCTATGGTGGTCGTATCAGAGATCTGTAGTGATAGAAACAGAGAACACAGAGGACCAATGGTGCAATATCGTCTGGAAACGAAATGGACACAGCATAGGATACAGCAAGGTGTATACTCACAATGGAGTTGGCACTCCCAAGTAGTGCATTAAGACAGGCTGACCTTCATACAGCAGTCAGCGCGCTGATGGTTAATAGCTGTAGTTGGTGGCTGTAGCTGTTATCGATCTGGGCTTGTCCTCTGCTCACCGACGTGTGTATTGAATATTCAGCTATAGCTGGGCTGTTTAGCTGTAGAAAGTGGATCTTTAAGGTATGCTGTGAATACACCCAAAATATGCACCTGCGGCACGTCACAGGCCTCAGGAGACACGGTGCATATCAAATAATAAGCCACTAAAAATGAGTGACTGAAAAATATTTGTAAAGGAAAATATATTTAAAATAAGGAAGTCAGCGAACAAACTGTTGAGTAAAAGTAATAAAAGGGGGTTTTTATTTAAGAGCTGTAACAACGCGTTTCTCGGCCGATAAAAGCTCACTGGCCGTTTCATCAGGTAAGTGTATAGGTATGGCGGGAAAACCACATTTAAAAATACATAGGACGGTCACGATTGGTTAATACATCCACCAATAGCTGACCCAACATATCGTTACATTTAAAATACAATATTTCGCTGACTTCTAAACAAAATCATTTCGTTACATATAATAAAAAAGGGAAAATTGTGTATACATAGAAACAATGTTGAAAAATATGATTTAAAAGCCACGAACAAAAAACATTTTGTTCTTTAGCTGAATGTTGAGCAACTCGTTATTGTTCTGTTTTAGAGATAGTAAAAAATTGTAGGGACAAATGAGGCCACATAAACCATAGAAAAAGAACATCCAATTTGTAATTCTACTGCTTTGATAGTAAATTAAAAAAATACCAGGTTTGATAGAGTCTATAAAAGTCGTTATAAAAAATGACCAAAATAAGTGTGTTATGTGAGATAGAATTCTTGTACCTTTCATACATGGTATAATATAACTGAATCTATTTGTTATCAAAAAAAATGGTATATATGTATTGTGTTTAATTTGAAAAACATCACATTGCAGAGAAAAAAATATATATAATGTATTGTGCCTGTGTAGAGTATGCAGATGATAGTGTAGATAATTTAATAAAATAATATTTATTAGTTAAATGCTGCCAAATCCAAATTAGAATTAAGCCCTGAAGGCCACAGAGTATTTAACTTGTGAATCCAAAAGGTTTCACGTTGTCTTAATTTAATAATTCTGTTGTAATCTGTTGAAGGGGGTATATAGTCTATGGGATAAAATTTGAAAATTTCAGGATTGCCCTGATGTTTGTTAAGGCAATGTTCTGGTATACTATGTTTGATTTTTTTCTTTTTGCAATTTTTGCAATTGCGTAGATGTTCTCCCCACCTCGTTCTTGCTTTTCTTGAGGTGTGACCCACGTACTGGGCCCCACATATACATTCAAGGACATAAATTACAAAAATGGAATTGCAATTTAAGAATTTTTTGATAGGAAAAATTTCCCCAGTTATTTTTGAGGTAAAATTTTTCATACCAGATGGTATGTATTTGCAAGTATTACAGCCTCTTTTTCCACATTTGTAGACTCCTATATGACTGAGAAAATTTGTGTTATTATTGGAATTTTTGTTGCAAAACATGTGTTTCACTTTTTTACTGGGAGCTAGCTTACTCCTCAGAGTAGGAGCCCTAGTGTAAACGATTTTTGGATAACTATCTACTAAATTTTTTAAAATGGGGTCTCTGAGTATTATTGGCCAATGTTTGTTAAGAATATGTCTTATCTGTTTATAATTGTTATTGTATTGGGTGATAAACAATGGTTTTGCTGAAAAATTATCATTCTCTCTTTTTTTATTATGAATTTTATTTTTGTTAAGTAAGGTATCCCTATCTAGAGATCTGGCCTTGTCTCTACAGGTTGTCAAAAGGTCATTAGGATAACCTTTGTCAAGGAACCTTTGATAGATGATTTTACTCTGAAGATCAAAGGATTCTAGCGATGAACAATTACGTCGAATTCTTTCGAATTGACTGTAGGGGATGTTTGATAACCAGTTTATATGATGATTACTTTTGAAATTTAAATAGCTATTGCTGTCTACTTTCTTGAAAAATGTTTTTGAACAAAGATTTCCTAACTGGTCCCAACTTAGTGTCAAATCTAAAAAGTCTATTGTCTGCTTATTTATGTCAGCAGTGAATGATAAACCAAAATCATTTTGGTTAAGGGAAGCAGCAAACAGTGTTGCTGAGGGAAGGTCACCTCGCCATAGGAAAATCAGGTCGTCTATGTAGCGACCATAGAACACCAGACTCGCCCCAGCTGAGGAATTATAGATGTAAATATCCTCAAAAATGCCCATAAAGATGTTGGCAAAGCTAGGGGCGAATCTGGTGCCCATGGCCGTACCCTTGGTTTGTAGGTAAAATAAATCCTGAAACATAAAATAATTATGTTGTAAAATGAATCTAATACATTCAATAATATATTCTTTTTGAAAGTAGGGCATATAGTGATCTTCATTTAGTTTTAGCATGATTGTCTGTAAGCCTAATTCGTGAGATATGTTGGAATAGAGAGAGCTAACGTCACAGGTTATCCATATTAAGTCGCCATTATTTTTTAGGTCCTTGATTTTATTGAGTAGATAAGTGCTGTCTTTGATGTAAGATCTAAGGCCAACAACATGTTTCTGTAAAAAAAGATCAATGTAATACGATAAATTATATGTTAAGTTGTCTATCCCTGCAATTATTGGTCGGCCCGGGGGGTGTTTTTGGTCCTTATGGATTTTTGGCAAATGGTAATAATGTGCTACACTTGGGTTGCTAACTTTAAGAAAGTTTCTTTCATCTTTATTTAGAATATTCAGATTGGAACCTCTTTCAATCAAAGCATGATATTCTTTTAAAAAAATAGGTGTGGGGTCTGTTTTTAGGACTCTATAGTAATTAATATCATTCAGAATCCGTTTGGCTTCTGATAAGTAATCACAAAAATCTTGTATCACTATTCCTCCTCCCTTGTCAGCATCCCGTATGATGATGTTGGGGTTGTCTGCAAGGGAGGAGACTGCCTTTCTTTCACCTTGTAATTTGTAAAAATTCTTTTTTGATGACTTCAGAGAAATTTTTTCAAGATCGTCGATTACTAAATTATGGTAAATTTCAACATACTGGCTACATCCCAATGGAGGAGAGAATGATGATTTCATTTTTACATCGGTATGAATGACACTTTCAAAAAGTTGATCAGTGAGAGAATTTATAGAGCCTTGGGTAGAGATAACTCTTTCTCCCATATTCATATTATCAGTCAGAATGCAGATGGTGTCGTTTTCTATAAGATTATGTTTTTTTAGATTTTTCTGGGCAAAATATTTTTGCAGGGATAATTTCCTGGTAAATCTATTTAGGTCTACAAAAAGGTTAAAAATATTGTGGGGATTGGGTGGACAAAATGATAAACCCTTGTGGAGAATTCTTTTTTCCTCTATGGATAAGGTATGTGATGATAAATTGAAAATACCCTTATCTAATTTGTTGTGTTTTTCTTTCTTGGTGGCAATACCTCTCCCTCTTGTGCCTCTTGGTCTAAATGAAAGGGTCTTTTTCTGGGATTTGGTTCTTCTATTATAACTCTTCGTTGATGTGGGGCATGTTCTAAAAAAGGCGAGGATGCGGAGGTAGTATTGTTTCTAGATATATGTTCTGTGAACACATTGTCCTCTGAAACAGAGGACAAAGGGTGAAAGCGATTCGAATGAACATATTGATTCTGGTTTGGGTTATAATTAGTCTTAGAATGATTATCTTTGTAAGTGTGAGAATTAGTTTGAATGGGGGAATCATAATTCTGGTAATTGTCAAATCTGTTGTTCTCTCTAAATTGTCTTTTATTACCATAATAGGAATTATCATTATAAGTCCTATGGTTGTCATAGTGATTCCTGGGTGGATAGTAAGATTGGTGAGGAGATTGTTGTCTGTGCCAAGTATCATGTTGGTTATCATTATATCTGTTATGGTATTGTGCATTGTGTTGTTCCCTATCCCTGTGTATGTATGTATTGGATTTTCTGTAATAGTTGGTTGGTTTAGTATGATAATGATTATTTGATTTGTAATTCTCCTTATAGATCCTATTATTATTTCTATGGTGAACCGTGGTCCAAGATCCACCTGGTTCAGATCTGTTTATTCTGTGTGGGGCATTTGTCTCTGTAGGTTGGTCTATATCATATGATCTATAATCTGTGTTTCTTTGATTCTCAGAGTTCTGTGTTTCTGAGTTAGCAGGTAGTGTACGATTATAACTATATATTCTATCATTGATGTAATCCTCATTGTCCCTTACCAATTTTTTGTTTTTGGATTGGACAAGTTCCTCTTGGAATTTGTCTGTCCTTTCATACATGCTTTTCAAAAAACGATCATAATCAGAACTCTCTACGTATTTTTCTAAATCTGTTTGTATTCTTTCTATGTTTTCACTACACTGATCAGCTAAAAAACGTCTATGTTCTATCAGGGCCTTCATTAATTCAAAAGAACAATCACTAAGTATTTTGTACCATTTTTCCAAAAGTACAGGATTGTCTTTAAAAGAACAATGTTTTAAGATACGTAATCCTCTGGGAATCTGTTTCAGATCAATATATTTTTCTAAAGTGGTGAGATCCCACCAATGTCTATGTTCTTTTAAAATTTCTTCTTCTAAAATGTGGAATAAACTTTTCATAGATTTGGTGGTATCAGAATCTGATTGTGCAGCAGTAGTAGCTGGTTTCCCTAGTAAATTGTATGCTGCTCTAATCTTATTTCTATCCTCTTTGGACTGCATATTGTGACCAAAAGAGTGAAAAAAGTGAAAAAAATCAAATATAAATATCAAACCGATTAAATAGGTGAGAATATGTGTGCTGCACTCCTATAAATTACCCAACAATAGACAAGAAAAAAATGTACGATATAAAATCATACAATAGGGTGCGCTATATTGATATACTATTGTGTGCAAAAAAATATATATATATATGGGGTGGATGGTGCAAAATAGTATAAAAAATCGTTCAAAAAAGTGTATAGGATGTCCTTTCTACAAGAGTGTACCTAAGGAACTATATAGTTCAGAAAAAATAGATAAGTGACTTTACATAAACAATGACGTGTATTTCACAAAAACTTCAACTTCTAAAAAATGAACGATATAAGTCAAGTGATACAATGTTATTTCTATTGAAAATAGATAAAATAAAGTTAGGTGGAATAAAATCAAAAAATATAAAAAACAATACAAGCGATTTCACATATAGTGCAGAGTCATTGATAGATAGATGCAATTGATGAAATCAATAATTCTGGAAGGCTGCTCCACTCCAAACCGGTGGTAAGTCGGTAGAACTGGAAAATAGAGAGCAGAGAGAGAGAGCGCCTGATAGTGTAATATCGTCAAGGTCAAACAAGGTACAGGTATAAACAAATCTCTGCCAAATGGATACTCACAAAGAGCTTGGCACTCGCAAGTAGTGCATGTAGGCGGGCTGACCTTTATACAGTAGTCAGTACACTGAATCTATGGTGGTCGTATCAGAGATCTGTAGTGATAGAAACAGAGAACACAGAGGACCAATGGTGCAATATCGTCTGGAAACGAAATGGACACAGCATAGGATACATGGTTGTTGTTCAATAATAAAATTAATCCTCAAAAATACAACTTGCCTAATAATTCTGCACTCCCTGTAGTGAAGATACGCGATTACAAGGCCTGTCTGATTGGTTGTGAATCCTGTCACTCAATGGACACGGACCAATCAGATATATGGAAATACCGGGAGTTTTCGATGTATTGGAGTTCTCAACAGAACACAGGACCATTTTTGGTTCAGAACCTGGGTAGTACTTTCTGATTGGTGTCTAAATGTAGCTACCAATCAGCAAGCACTACCCAGGTGCTGAACCAAAAAAGATACCAAGAGAACGAGGAACAATTGTTAATAGGAGTAAATTAGAAAATTGCTTAAAATTGCCTGCTCTATCTGAATCATAAAAGTTTAACTTTGACTAGACTATTCCTTTAAGTTACATATGAGAAAAAATTTAAATAATACAATTATACGTATATAGCCATAGTAAAAAAAAAAAGAAGAAAAACAATATGACCTTTTTAATTCGCTGCTTAACTGAAGAGCCCAGGGGGCACTGGTAGTCTGCCAATAAAATACAGATGCTGAACAGAAATCGGCTAATGTATGGATTAAAGCTAAAATTTGTTCTGTGGCTTGTTTAAAGGGTAATTTATCTTTCAGTCCATTAACAATATCATCTAGAAAATCACATGTGTTTCAGTAAAATGCAGCGATGCAAAACATCTAATGCAGTGGTTACTCCGTTCATTAACATTTAAAGTTAAACCACAACAAATAACTTTGTTTATCTTTTTTATCTTTCCTAATGACATTAAAAAAGATATTTTCCTGTACAAAGATAACTTAGTGCGCACACTGCTTATTTATTAATGATGAAGCTATGTCTGTGTACAGTTCTTTGAAGCATGACAATTTACAGCCTTTTTAGTATTAACTTGCACCGATCACGCACATGTCGGAAATATAAATGTACCTGTTTATATACAGCAGTCTACTGGTGGTCTGCAATGAAAATTTTGCTGTGTCTGCAAACTTTTAACCCAAGATTGTTATCTTTGAAATTAGTTTTTTTTTTTCAAAGAGCTTTATTAAAGATAGTCAAATGCTTTTCAACTTTTTTCAGTGGTAACAAGATATTCAATAGAAATAACATGCAATGTTGTAAATATCATGCACATTGCAAAAAGAATAAAAATAAAATAACAGATCAAACATTCACAGCATGTCCATCCGCGTCCATTAGAAGCAGTGTTCCTCTTTGTTTATGAGTCCATATGCTAAACATATAATTACAGTGATATACTGCATTCAGAGGAAAAGACATTTTAATTACAGTACTACCGGTAACTACTAGGAGGACCCCTAAGCTGAAACTGGGCACGTCTCTTATGCATACCCGCTTACTAGCTTTAGAGTGATTGTAAATGGTGAAAAAGAGACCAAAGAAATCACAACCCCTTAGAATGTCATGCACACTTAGATGAATTCGGACAGCAAAGTATCATTAATAGGGTAATTTTACTTTTCCTGGCTGATTGATAGAGTCACCTGGTGATCTGGAAATTATCTAAATATAAGGTGTTATAGTATTCCCGCATTGGTTGTGTAGGGATAATATAAATGCCTTATAATTCTAAATAAAGGGCGACGTCTTATAAGCCGTTGGTCCCCCTGCGACTCCGGCCGCCAGCCACTGGGTTTGTACCATTTAAATGTAAATCTATTGGGTATCTACTGCCCTGTTATATATGTGTTGACTAACATACCTTTGCCCTGAGAACAAGAAAAAAGATAAAGTGTTACATTAGGTGTACATCCACTTATATACAAATAAACTAGGAGGTTAGTCCCCTGTTATCGCCTATGTGTGTGTATATGTGGACATGATCTCCTAATTGCGCCTTGTAGCTCAAGTACACTCATATGCAGAGTTATAAATATGAAATTACATGTGTAAGTGTTAAAGGAGAGCTGCTGCTAAACACCAACATTAGTCATGCATTTTCCAGGGTCCAAAAGGAGTATCAATAATGGGGGAGCAATTGAATTACATTATGCAGTGCAAACTTAATCTTGCAAAACAATGAATATTAACTGAGTAAGACACGCATTGAACAAAACTTACGTGTGCAAATACTGTAATCTAAAAGGGTATCTAACTAATGGTGTTAAGTCCGAGGTTCTCTTCATCCTGTTTCAAGTCTTATAGCTAGCTTGCGGATTATTGTTAAAAAGTGTGGAAAGTTCAATAAATTTGCAACTGATATTCCAACGATAGCGTTGTTCATTATAGCAGACTCACATGAAATAGATGGTAACCAGGCCTTGTAATGCTGTGGTTCTAAAGCACTGACAGTTATCTCCGGGTCAAGGTCTCTCCTCTCACCAGGCCCACCATGTGGAAACTAGTGCCGGGAAGCTGCAGTTGACATACCGATGTTACCCTCCGTCACTTTGAATGTCCCTGATTCTGAAAGTATCTAATTCAATAGAGCACTGCGATGGCACAGCTCAAGGTCTGTTGTACCCATCTCCCGGGTCATACCTTCCTTCCCTCCAAGCGCGGTCTCCTCTAGCCCATCAGGAGTGAAGAGGGTCCGCGTCGACGTATCCAGCAGCCATGAGGTATGTGTTTGTCTTTCAACAGCGCCAAAGGGCAGTCTGTAGAGTAGGACCAGCAGGGGCTTTCTTTCTACCGTAGCGATGGTAGTTTGCCTCTTGGGGGGTATTGGGAGGTGTTTGATCGCCCCGTTGCTGCAGCTGGACCTGTATAAGGGAAAGTTTCTCCTCTATTTGTGCTCGCTTCTGGTCGCCTTCTTTATGCCCAAGTATGGTGAAGCTTTGATCTGGTGGATCGGCGTGTGAGCGGTTTTCGCCCGTGTTCTCTGTGGAGACCCGGGGGGGAGACTTTAGATAAATCCTATTAAGTATATTATCCAATTTAGCAAAACGTAGATGCAGTTCTTTTTCAAGTTCCTTCTCCCATGCGGTCGCCATTTTAGAGTAGTAGTGGCAGTATGTAAAGCTATGCAATGTTTCTTGTAATGTCAGTAAGGCAGTCGTTCTCTGCCAGCACTGGTAACCCGGAGGAGCCGGGGGTTGCTACCTATAGATGGGCCGCCGCCCTAGGTAATAAGCTTCCGAACTGTGGCCCCGTTGTCATGAAAACAGCAAATAAAATGTTGAGTATTGTCACCGTATGCTAGGCAACAATATTTTGTTGAATTGTGCAGCAGGATTTGCTGTTAAGGACTCTAAAATCTTTTTAGATTTAGGAGAAATCTTGCAGAGCTAACAGTAAGTGTGACTGGTTAGGTACGCTGTTCGGACACGCCCCCGAAATGAGTTTTTATCCTTCCATGTAATCTTTTTCAAGGGCAGGGTGGCTATACATCCTGGGTAATTCCTCATCCCCGAGTCGCTGAGAATGGTTTTCGGGACAGGCAAATTACCTAGTTTTGTACTTTGAGTCTTGGCCACAATATTAATTATTATTTATGAGAATTGCTGTTTTTATAAATGAAAGGGATACTAAAGCCAATTTTTTCTTTCATGATTGAGATAGGGGCCCCAAGTTATCAAAGTCTGGTGGGCCCCAAGTTATCAAAGTCTGGCAGACCTGATCCGACAGTGCGGATCAGGTCCGCCAGACTTCGCTGAATACGGCGAGCAATCACAAGAGCTGCTGGTGCAATGCCGCCCCCTGCAGACTCACAGCCAATAGGCCGCCAGCAGGGGGGTGTCAATCAACCCGATCGTACTCGATCGGGTTGATTTCCGGCGATGTGTGTCCGCCTGCTCAGAGCAGTCGGACAGGTTATGGAGCAGCGGTCTTTGTGAGCTTGATACATATGCCCCAGAGCATTCACTTTTAAGCAATTTTCTGTTGCTGATTTGGTGGCTACATTTAGCCACCAATCAGCAAGCGCAACCCAGGTGCTGAACCAAAAATGCTCCAGCTCCCAAGCTTTACATTACTTCTTTTCAAATAAAGATAGCAAGAGAATGAAGAACATTTGATAATAGGAGTAAACTAGAAAGTTGCTTAAAATCTCAGGGTTCTTCAAACTTTTTTTCCCAAGACCCAGTGTTATGATACCACATTTCTATGCGACCTTATTTTTATACTTTGTTTGAAAATATTAGTAACTAATATACAACAAGCTAGCTGCAATTTTTGAAAGTGACTAAATGTGTGTGTACTTTACTCCTGATTGTAGTCAAACTTCAAAGTGTTGTAAAACGTAATAACATACACTCTCATGAAACAGACACACCACACACACACTCTCATGCAACAGGCACACCACACACACACTATCATGCAACAGGCACACCACACACACACTCTCATGCTACACACACACCACACACTCTCTCATGCAACAGACACACCACACACACACACTCTCATGCAACAGACACACCACACACACACATGCAACGGACACACAACACACACACACACTCTCATGCAACAGACACACCACACACACACACTCTCATGCAACAGGCACACCACACACACACTCTCATGCAACAGACACACCACACACACACTCTCATGCAACAGGCACACCACACACACACTCTCATGCTACACACACATCACACACTCTCTCATGCAACAGACACACCACACACACACACTCTCATGCAACAGACACACCACACACACACACACTCTCATGCAACAGACACACCATACACACACATGCAACAGACACACCACACATACACTCTCATGCAACAGACACACAACACACACACACTCTCTCATGCAACAGACACACCACACACACACACACTCTCATGCAACAGACACACCACACACACACACACACACACTCTCATGCAACAGGCACACCACACACAAAAACACTCAGACACAAACACACAAAAACACTTAGACACACACACACAAAAACACTCAGACACACACACACAAAAACACTCAGACACAAACACACAAAAACACTTAGACACACACACACAAAAACACTCAGACACAAACACACAAAAACACTTAGACACACACACACAAAAACACTCAGACACACACACATACAAAATATGTAAACTTCACTGCCTTAATTATAAAGCTCATGCCTAGAGCTGTTCCCTGGCTCAGAAGAGCATCAAATGAAAGATAAACAGAGCACTCTAAAATAAATCACTAAAGAAAAGGTTTAGGCGCGCAAACTATGGCCTAGATTTAGAGTTTTGTCGGTAAAGACCCGCGGTGCTAACGCTGCTTTTTTTTCCAGCGCACCCTTAAGACAACACTGGTATTTACAGTTGTCTGAATGGCTGCGTTAGGCTCAGAAAAGGGAGCGTTGAGCATAATTTAGCTCCACTTCAACCCTCAATACCAGCGTTTCCTACGGTAGCGGTAAGCTGGAAAAACGTGCTCGTGCACGATATCCCCATAGGAAACAATGGGGCAGAGCTGGCTGGAAAAAAACCTAACACCTGCAAAAAAGCAGCGTTCAGCTCCTAACGCAGCCCCATTGTTTCCTATGGGGAAACACTATCTAAGTCTACACCTAACACCCTAACATGAACCCCGAGTCTATACACCCCTAACCTTACACTTATTAACCCCTAATCTGCCGCCCCCAACGTCGCCGACACCTACCTACACTTATTAACCCCTAATCTGCCGACCGGACCTCGCCGCCACTATAATAAATGTATTAACCCCTAAACCGCCGCACTCCCGCCTCGCAAACACTATAATAAATTGTATTAACCCCTAATCTGCCGTCCCTAACATCGCCGCCACCTACCTACAATTATTAACCCCTAATCTCACGCCCGCAACGTCGCCGCTACTATAATAAAGTTATTAACCCCTAAACCTAAGTCTAACCCTGACACCCCCCTAACTTAAATATAATTTTAATAAAAATTAGAAATAAATTTACTATCATTAAATAAATTATTCCTATTTAAAACTAAATACTTACCTATAAAATAAACCATAATATAGCTACAATATAACTAATAGTTACATTGTAGCTATTTTAGGATTTATATTTATTTTACAGGCAACTTTGTATTTATTTTAATTAGGTACAATAGCTATTAAATAGTTAATAACTATTCAATAGCTACCTAGTTAAAATAATTACAAAATTACCAGTAAAATAAATCCTAACCTAAGTTACAAATACACCTAACACTACACTATCAATAAATTAATTAAATAAATTAACTACAATTAGCTAAACTAAAATACAATTAAATAAACTAAACTATAGTACAAAAAACCCCACTAAATTACAAAAAATAAAAAAATATTACAAGAAGTTTAAACTAATTACACCTAATCTAAGCCCCCTAATAAAATAATAAAGCCCCCCCCAAAATAAAAAAATGTCCTACCCTATTCTAAATTACAAAGTAATCAGCTCTTTTACCAGCCCTTAAAATGACTTTTTGCGGGGCATTGCCCCAAAGTAATCAGCTCTTTTACCTGTAAAAAAAATACCCCCCCCCAACATTAAAACACACCACCCACATACCCCTACTCTAACCCACCCAAACCCCCCTTAAAAAAAACTAACACTACACTATTGGCTGTTCCAATCAGCCAATAGAATGCAAGCTCAATCCGATTGGATCAGCCAATCTGATTGAACTTCAATCTGATTGGCTGATTGAATCAGCCAATCAAATTTTTCCTACCTTAATTCCGATTGGCTTATAGAATCCTATCAGCCAATCGGAATTAAAGGGGCGCCATCTTGGATGACGTCACTTAAAGGTACCGTCATTGTGTATGAAGACTCCGGATGAAGAGGATGGCTCTGCGTCGGCTCCTTGGAAGATGGCTCCGCTCCGGATGGATGAAGATTGAAGACGCCGCCTGGATGAAGACTTCTACCGGATGAAGAACCTCTTCTGCGCACCTTGGATGAAGATTTCGGCCCGGTTGGGTGAAGACGACTCAAGGTAGGGAGATCTTCAGGGGGTTAGTGTTAGGTTTTTTTAAGGGGGATTGGGTGGGTTAGAGTAGGGGTATGTGGGTGGTGGGTTTTAATGTTGGGGGGGGTTGTATTTTTTTTTACAGGTAAAAGAGCTGATTACTTTGGGGCAATGCCCCGCAAAAAAGCCCTTTTAAGGGCTGGTAAAAGAGCTGTTTACTTTGTAATTTAGAATAGGGTAGTGCATTTTTTTATTTTGGGGGGCTTTATTATTTTATTAGGGGGCTTAGATTAGGTGTAATTAATTTAAACTTCTTGTAATTATTTTTTTATTTTCTGTAATTTAGTGTTTGTTTTTTTGTACTATAGTTTATTTAATTAAATTTAATTGTAGTTAATTTATTTAATTAATTTAATGATAGTGTAGTGTTAGGTTTAATTGTAACTTAGGTTAGGATTTATTTCACAGGTAATTTTGTAATTATTTTAACTAGGTAGCTATTAAATAGTTATTAACTATTTAATAGCTATTGTACCTAGTTAAAATAAATACAAAGTTGCCTGTAAAATAAATATAAATCCTAAAATAGATACAATGTAATTATTAGTTATGTTGTAGCTATATTAGGGTTTATTTTCTAGGTAAGTATTTAGTTTTAAATAGGATTAATTTATTTAATGATACGAATATTATTTCATTTTTTTTAAATTATATTTATGTTAGGGGGGTGTTTGGGTTAGACTTAAGTTTAGGGGTTAATAACTTTATTATAGTAGCGGCGACATTGGGGGTGGCAGATTAGGGGTTAATAATTGTAGGTAGGTGGCGGCGATGTTAGGGACAGCAGATTAGGGGCTAATACAATTTATTATAGTGTTTGCGAGGCGGAAGTGCGGCGGTTTAGGGGTTAATACATTTATTATAGTGGCGGCGATGTCCGGTCGGCAGATTAGGGGTTAATAATTGTAGTTAGGTAGCGGCGACGTTGGGGGGGGGCAGATTAGGGATTAATAAATAAAATGTAGGTGTCGGCGATGTTAGGGGAAGCAGATTAGGGGTTCATAGCTATAATGTAGGTGGCGGCAGTGTCCGGTCGGCAGATTAGGGGTTTAAAAATTGTATTATAGGGTTTGCGATGTGGGGGGGCCTCAGTTTAGGGGTACATAGGTAGTTTATGGGTGTTAGTGTACTTTATAGCACAGTAGTTAAGAGCTTTATGTTACGGCGTTAGCCCATAAAGCTCTTAACTACTGACTTTTTTTGGTGGTAGGAGTCTTGTCGGTAGAGGGTCTACCGCTCACTTCTTCCAAGACTCGAAATACCAGCGTTAGGCAAATCCCATTAAAAAAGATAGGATACGCAATTGACGTAAGGGGATCTGCGGTAGCCTGGAGTCGTGGAATGAAAGTGAGCGGTAGACCCTTTCTTGGCTGACTCTAAATACCAGCGGGCAGTAAAAAGCAGCGTTAGGACCCCTTAACGCTGCTTTTGACGGTTAACGCCAAACTCTAAATCTAGGCATATGAAAATTCTGCTCTCTGACTCTGTTCCAAGTCTGTCAGTGCACAGCCCCGGGCTGCGTGCCTACCGCTTCTTATGGCCAATCACCTCTGCACTCTGCCCACCCCCAGACCCCCGCCCGCCCTCCACTCCTACCTCTTCTGTGTGCACTTAGTGTACCGTAACCATACCGGTCTGTTGGGCATCATACGTGGCTCCTTCACTTTAGAAACACTGTCAAACAGTCATGCGGTCAGGTGCCAGGCATCCTCCTCACGATTTTCCGGTTCCCGTTTAGAGAGACAGCTCAGCAGTGAGTGACTCCACTGCTCCACACGTCACTGAGCAGTGAGCACAGATAGGCAGGCAGGTTTAGGCTAGCAGCGCAACTTCGCAAGCCCCACGGCACACCCAAAACATTCATAGTGAAATTGGGCAGGGGAGGAGCAAAGTACAAACAAGCAAAAGCAGCCGGGAAAACTATTTGTGGAAATTGCAGCGCTGGCTCAAGGGGCAAAAAAATTAAGTGTCTACAACTTCCCCAGTCCCACTAATGTTCACAAATGTTGGCCCTGGCCCCTCTAATAAAAAATATATATGCATCTCTATATTATATTTCTTTGAATTTCAATAAAATTTGGTGGTGTCACCCCCTGGAGGGTGTCACCCGGGTGCGGCCCACACACCCCGCACCCCCCTAGTGACACCACTGGACCCAGTAATGGGTCTGGACCCGTGGTTTGAAGAACCCTGCTCTAACTGAATCATGAAAGAAAAAATCAAATCTGGGTTTAGTATCCCTTTAATGATATAATAAATACGTAAGTTAAGTATTTATTTTGTTAATATTTTATAAATGTAGATATCCTAATCATTGATAATTGTTCCTGCCCCCCTCACACACCCACTATATAGCAGAACATCACTGATTGGCATCTACACTTCCCAAGCCCTCTGGCTCTGCTGAGGGAGGTGCAGTACACAAGCATTGTAACTTCTTATGTTGTGATGTCATATCCTACACATCCCAACTGCCGCAAACGTATGAGAAAACAGTGCCGGTCTGCTGGTTAGCTCAGCCGCCTCACTTGCTGAAAAACAGGGCTCACAGTTTAAAGGGATATAAAAAAAAAAAAATTCAACTTTCTAATTTACTTCTATTATATGTTTTCTTCGTTCTCTTGGTATCTTTTGTTTTAAATCAGGGATGTATGCTTTGGAGGCAGTTACTTTATGGAGCACTATGTGGCAGCACTTTCGCAAGTTATCTCTTTGCAAGAGCACTAAATGGCAGCACTATTTCCTGCCATGTAGTGCTCAATGCATCTCTTTAACAAAGAATATCATGAGAACAAAGCAAATTTAATAATGTAAGCAATTTGGAAAATCTTTTAAATTGGTATGTTCTGTCTGAAACACAAAAGAAAATATTTGGGTTTCATATCCATTTAAAGGGACATTGTACTCTAAATTTTTCTTTCCATAAATGTTTTGTAGATAATCCATTTATATAGCCCATCTGGCAGTGTTTTTGTAACAATGTTTAGTTTTGCTTCTTTTGAAATAACATTGTTCTGATTTTCAGACTCCTAACCAAGCCTCAAAGTATCAGATGTAGACTCAAGTCTACAGATTCCTGCTTGCTCCTGTTTGTGTAATGGGCCTTTTCATATGCAGGGGAGGGGGGAGTGTCTGCTCTTTCTGCTTTCTCAGGCCCTTTCAATGGCTGTCCCAGCCTAAACTCATCAACAGTGTTTTTAGAAAATTTTATACTGGATTTTTAGATCAGGATCTGTGCATATTCTTTTTATAGTAGTGTCTATTACATGCAGTTATATGAAAATGTGTGTATACTGTCCCTTTAAGGGAAGTGTAACGATTTGCCTTTACAAAATGGTGGCAAGGTTTCGAAAATGGCCTCCACAGTTTTGCTGTACAGAAAAACATTTCACCATATGTACAAGAAGGCTGTACAATTGCATAAACTAACCAAAGGGGAAATATGACTCACAATCAAAGAGAAGCAGCGTCTTTACAAAACATTATTCCCATGAGTTGGTTTAGAAAATAACTAGTATAATATGTGTGCATAAGAGATTCATTATTTAAGGCCTAACAACAAAGCTTCTGCAGTATGAGAATGGTGTAACAGATGTTTGAGTAACCCTTTACGATATGCAGGCCTTGAGTGTTAACATATGAAAGTGTGGTATTAACATTACCAAACTCATACATAGGAAAGTGTACTATTTTAACAGGTTTAAGTATTTTTAAGCCTCTCCTTTTATATGCAACAACAAAAAAAAGAGATTACTTTAAAGGGACATTAAACACTTTGAGAGTGTAATATAAAATGATAAATTGTATATAATAAAACAACTCTGCAATATACTTTCATTATTTATTTTGTCCTCTTTGCCTGTAATTCCATTCTGAAATTGTGATCTTTTCAGTTCCTGTTAGAAATGGAAATGCAGAACACTGTTAAATCCAGCACAACCATTGGCTGCACACTCTAGTGACCTATTTATAACTGACCCTAATTGGCCACAGCAGAGAAGGTAACACAAATTACAACATGGCAGCTCCCAGTGTTTTATAGACACTAAAACTTTACTCTTATTTTGTCACTTTTTAAACAACTAATGAAACTTTAAAAAATACATCTACATGTTAGTCATGGACTAATCTTTTCTTTGAATGCATCATTCTATGTA
Organism: Bombina bombina; assembly: GCF_027579735.1. NCBI lineage: Eukaryota > Metazoa > Chordata > Amphibia > Anura > Bombinatoridae > Bombina > Bombina bombina. Next base: position 135,236,171 of record NC_069499.1, on the reverse strand, counting down.
GCATGTATTTAGTGTTTAATGTCCCTTTAAAGTTAATTTAGCACAACCTTAGCATGTAGGCCTGTCATTAAGGGAAATAAAACACTGCATTATACATTCATGGTTTATTTTGCCTGCAATTATTGTAAAATACCTCTGTAGATTGTGCTGGTTCCACTCCCCCAAATAAATGCTGGAGTTCATACAGTATAGTTATATGTGCTGAGTTTCCCTGACCCAGCTACTCGCTACATTAGTGCGTCTAATTTACGTCTGGCCCTAACTGACCGTAGAAAAGGAACCACACATGCTTAATTAAAAGGATCCATAAAGGGACACTAAAATCATGATTCATAAAGCCCATGAAGTTTTAAGAGGCTTTCCAATGTACTTACAATATGCTGCGTATATGTGTCTGTGATTAGCTGATAGCCGTTAAATTTATTACTGAAATAAAAATATGCAGGAAAAAAAATGTATTGTTAAATCTCATTAAAAATCACAAAATTGTTCTGCAAACAATTATATTTGATGGGAAATTTTTCCACCAAGTCTGGTGTATTCTCTAAACATTTTACCCCTGCATATCTTGCTGTTTTTTGTCCCTCTCAAACTAAGAGGTGGCTGCATTATGTCAAAATACTCAAAACATGTATTATCCTCATAGAAAAACCCATGTGTTTGATAACTAAGGTGATTATATACACTGAAAGCAGAGTAATCTGATTTGTATTTGCTGCAGTATGTCATTTTTAATATCCACCACTTGCTCCCTGTTAACTTTGTGCTCCCCAGTAAAGTTTTTCTTCCCAGCAAGCTCCATTACTTTCAGTGGGAAGCATCTTTCAGGGATAGGGCGAGCATGAATTTTCATGTTCCATCCTGGCCCATAGTGTGTTGTTTATGACATTTATGTATATATAAAAAATAAAAGATTTTAAAAGCACATGGGACACAAAAAATGTATTTCATGATTCAGGTAGAGCATGCAACTTTAAGCAACTTTCTGATTCCTCTGAATCACAAAAGAAAAAAATTGGGTTTTGTATCCCTTTAAAGGGATACTCAAGTCATAATTAAACTTTCATTTTTCAGATAGAGCATAGAATTTTAAACTTTCTCAATTAACATCCATTATTTAATTGTGTAAGTTTTTTTTATTTGCACACTTTTTGAGACACCATCACATACTGAGCATGTGCAAGATTCACAGAATATACGTACATGCATTTTGTGATTGGCTGATGGCTGTCACATGATGCTTCGGGAGGAAAAATAGAACTAACTTTAAAATTTGTCAGATAGAAATCTACTACTCATTTGAAATTTGTTTTGCATTGTCTTTTTATAATGCCTTTGCTGATTATGCTATTCTACTGTGGTTGGATTGTCTCTCTTGAAATCATTTCATATAAATGAACTACCCACAATTTGGATGGCAAAGCTGTTTCAATGTAATAGTTAACATTGTACATGATGTAAATTAAAGGGACATGAAACCCAAATAGGGTAAGCCAGTGACAGGAGGCATATATGTGCAGCCGCCAATCATCAGCTCCTGAGCCTACCTATGTATGCTTTCTAAAAAAGGATACCAAGAGAATAAAGTAAATTTGATAACAGGCGCAAATTGAAAACCCTCTTAAAATCACTTGCTCCTTCTGAACCATGAATATTTCATTTTGAATTGTATGCCCCTTTATATATTCCCAGACATATTTCTGAACTAAACAATATGTTTTGTTTGTTTTACAGGTCCAGGCATTTAGTTCTTCTAGTGATTACAAAACGGATCTTCTGGCTCTGAGGTTCCTGTCCGTCAATTCAATTATTGACCCCTGGGTTTTCACAATATTACGGCCATCTGTTCTCCGAGTCATGCGTTCTGTCTTGTGCTGTCAGATGTCAGTAACAGGGAAAGAAATTACTCCGTCTCCTTCCCTTACTAGTAAAATATCCACAAATAAGTTGACTTTTCTTGACCCTGGTTATGGGAGCTCACAGAAGATATATTTGGAGAATGAACATAAACTTGCCCGCGACGAGAAAACAGAAACTTAAAACTATAAACAAAGTTGAACTCTTTCCATGTTTACAATGTAATGGCTGGACTGTATTTACAGAAATGTGAAGCCATTAAATGGATGGATTGTATAAAACATAACTCTCTGACCACTATAACTCATTGGATGAGCAAGAAAATCAGGTGGTTTGCAGATCGTTCCATTTTTTTGTGAACCCAGTTATATATACAAAATATTACAGTACATAAGCTTTGACTGTAGAATTTTCTACAGATCATTACTAGGATCAAAATAATTCTACTTTATATATTATAGTAAATGTTGGTTAAAACACTAAATTACTGGTTGAAGATTATTGTGTGTTGTATTCTTGTGATCTTGGACTGTGAAACATTTCATGCGTAATACATTCTATCCAATGTGTAGTGTTTGACATTTTCAGCTTTAGGGACATTAAATAAATAATAAACGGATTGCAATTGACAGATTTGACAAACTGGTCTCCTAAAAGTTTACAAAGTGATACGTGAAAACAATAAAGACCGCAAACTCACTTTCCTAAGCATTGCTACCATTTTTGTAGTTTATTGTAATCCAGTTGAAAATCATATTATGCATTTTATCTACAGATACCAATGAACATCAATTTGTGGGAAAAAGTGACAAAATGTTGTGTCTAGAATAAAAAGTACACTAAGCTGCAGAGTTCTAACATAAAGGGACGTTTAAAAATTGAGAATTATGTCCCCATACATTGCTTAATGTGTTTCCAAAGGCTTACCAGTTGCAGAGTATAAAATGTATGAGGAATTGCTTATTTGGGTTTATTTTATATATGAAATAGCTGGTTTTGTCCTTTGAAACCACTACCCAAAATCATATATCATTATTTTAGTACTTTCTGTACACATACATGCTTATTTATATTATATATGTCTGTATACCAATACTTAGAACAATTGAAAATTAACATTGTATTACTTATCTTTCCTCACCCCAACTGTGTGTCATTTATTCTGCTGGTTATGTTTACAAAGCTTCTCTATAGCCAATACTTAAGTATAGAAACTTTCAGTATTGGTAGGGTCACCACAGGCAAAATCAACTACTCAAAATATAGAAATAAATGTAACAGAACTATTTGTAAACAATATAATACACTTCATCAGGTAAATGGGTCACTGGAACTAATTAAAGAGGAGAAAATTTAGGGTACACTGTCCCTTTAAGCATAGTAAAATAGTAAATTAATAAATATAATTTTTTACTGCCTGTTTTTCCTGTAATTTAGCTCTGAAAACAAGCTTTTTCCCACTCCTCCCAAAGACTGGAGTGCATACTTGACAATGTTGTCATTTACATAACTCAATAGAACACAGTGATTGCTTAAAGCAGTGCACAAACTCAACTACATTCGGCCTCTGACAGGCCAGGGAAAGTAGACAAGATAAATAACATGCTTTAATAACAATAATAAGTTATGTGCAGTAAACTATATTTTAATAGTTTAATTTTTTCACCCTTTTCTTTTGTAAGTTATGAAAACTGTGGATTTTCCAGTTCTGAAAAGGGAAATAGCGCATGGCAGGCCTCACAAGTATAATCTTGCCACATACCTTTCACTAATTTAGTATTTCTGCTAAAGCCAAACAAGTCCAGATTGGCTCCTACAAATAAGAAAAGTGGTAGATTAAGCTGGGCCTTTGAAAAACAATTACAGCAAACAAGGTGTTAATTTGTAACAATGTTCAGATTCTGCTGGTATGTTAGTCTTTAGGAAGACAACTGTAAAATGTAATTACAAGATATTTACTATCCCTTCATGAGGGTTTATGTGCATGGTCTAATTTGGGCTATAAAACAATGCAAATGTTGATAGCAAGGGCAATTTAAGATTTACAAAAACTTTATTTTCCATATGAGTATTTTCTAATGCAGGGTATAATTAGCTGCTAGGTACTAAACTTAAATAACATATATAGGGCTAGATTACAAGTGGAGTGCTAAATTTGCCCATTTGCAGAAGTGTGATAATTAACCAGCCACTCTGTTTTGCTACAGAGAGCTTGCGGTAGCAATTAGTTTTCAGAAAATAAACCTGAGATGCGATCTCTGGTTCATTTTCTAAAAGTGCCCCAAATGCGCTAAATATAGAGGGCATTTTAGTTTTTTATTTAAAAAAAACCTAGCCTTTTTTTAATAAAAAAAAAAACTGCACTAGGCAGTTTTTGGGCTTTTAAAGTTGGTGGGGGTGGGGTGGTATAAAAAAAAAAATCAGCACGAAAAGTGCCTTTACATTGTGGTCTATGGGAACTGTGTGTTCTCATAGACCGCAATGTAAATATATATGCTTATAAACATATATATTTATGTGTTAATATGTGTATATACAAGTGGATATAAAAAGTCTACACACCCCTGTTAAAATGTCAGGTTTCTGTGATGTATAAAATTAGACAAAGATAAATCATTTCAGAACTTTTTCCTGCACACAAGTTGAAACAAAGGGGTTTGAATGGCTATTAAAGGTAACCATCCTCACCTGTGATCTGTTTGCTTGTAATTAGTGTGTGTGTATAAAAGGTCAATGAGTTTCTGGACTCCTGACAGACCCTTGCATCTTTCATCCAGTGCTGCACTGACGTTTCTGGATATAAGGGATATATAATAGGGTGACCAGACGTCCCCGATTTCCGGGGACAGTCCCCAGATTGAGGAGACTGTCCCTGGAAAAATTATGTCCCCGGAAATGTCCCTGGCTCCTGTTTCACTATCCCCGACTTCTGTTGCACTGCGGCTGAGAGGAAGTGATCGTTCTGATAACGTCACTTTGTCCTAGCACGCAGGTCAGGAGGTAAGAGCAGAGCGACTACAAGGTAAGTGTGGGAAGAGGGAGTCCCGGTTGTGACAATATTGAATTATGGCATAGGACTGATAATGTTGGATTAGTGAAGTGAGAAAGAGCATTGACAGACCATGAGCGCTAGATGCAGGAGGTACTTCAGGCCTGTGTAGTTGGCTAAGTGTAATGGGGTCATTTCAGCTATAGCGCAGTTTTTCCCAGCACCTGAATTGAAAGCTACTATGAAGTAGACAAAAGTGTCACTGACCGCTCTGTGTGCTGGGAGAGACTGTTTGTATAAAGAGCATAATGGCAGGATGGTCAGCTGCCCTATGCTCACTACAACTGCATTAACTCTAGTGGTAGCAGAAAACTGTGATTCACATCATGTAACTGGCTTTATAATAAAGCTCAGCGACGTAAGGAAAAAGTTTGCATCTGGAACTTCCCATTATGAGCAACATTAAGTCACTGGATACCAATAAAGAATGGCTACACTGATGCAAGCAGATAAAGGGTTAAAGAGCAGTTTGGCAAAAATATACGTTGTTCAAGTGATAAACAGTATATTTTCTCCAAAAACAATGTATTCCTTTTTGTATTAGTAGGACGTAAAATTCAACGAATCAATTTCCCTAAAATATTAATATAATATTAAAAACCCTTACAGGCCACCTGAGCATTTATACATGCAGTGTGCTTTAGGAACCATGTTAAAGTGTATAGAGGCTAATATGGTCTGAAGATCAGTGTTCTCAGAGATAAGATCTTTAGTAAAGTGTATAGAGGCTAATATGGTCTGAAGATCAGTGTTCTTCTCAGAGATAAGATCTTTAGTAAAGTGTATAGAGGCTAATATGGTCTGAAGATCAGTGTTCTTCTCAGAGATAAGATCTTTAGTAAAGTGTATAGAGGCTAATATGGTCTGAAGATCAGTGTTCTTCTCAGAGATAAGATCTTTAGTAAAGTGTATAGAGGCTAATATGGTCTGAAGATCAGTGTTCTTCTCAGAGATAAGATCTTTAGTAAAGTGTATAGAGGCTAATATGGTCTGAAGATCAGTGTTCTTCTCAGAGATAAGATCTTTAGTAAAGTGTATAGAGGCTAATATGGTCTGAAGATCAGTGTTCTTCTCAGAGATAAGATCTTTAGTAAAGTGTATAGAGGCTAATATGGTCTGAAGATCAGTGTTCTTCTCAGAGATAAGATCTTTAGTAAAGTGTATAGAGGCTAATATGGTCTGAAGATGAGTGTTCTTCTCGGAGATAAGATCTTTAGTAAAGTGTATAGAGGCTAATATGGTCTGAAGATCAGTGTTCTTCTCAGAGATAAGATCTTTAGTATACTTGAGCTGTCACAAGAAGCCTTGCTCATAGTGCATTGAGATGCTGCAGCTATAGCTCCCCTTATTAAGTAGTCTGCAACATGCTAAAAAGACATTATAGCAAAATTAAAGTCTTGTGATTTAGAAAGAGCCTGAAATTGTAAAAAATTTTGAAATGCTTTTATTATTACATTTGCATTGTTCTTTTGTAATTCCTTGTTGAAAAGCATGCCTAGGTAAGGTGCGCTGTTATGCTGGAATTCAAAGTAGCTGTTATATATATATATATCCATCCAAGTCCTTGAGAATTGTTTAAACACACAGAGGTTTTTTTTTAAATTTGCTACAGAGAGCTTTATTCTCATGTGTTTGTTTGTACACAAAAGAATCATAATGCTTAAAAAACGGAATTTTTGGAATTGATCATTCAGAAAGGATATATTTAAAAGGATATGAAACGCAAATTTGCATGCAATTTAAAGCAACTTTCTAATTCACTCCTATTATCATTTCTCCAACATAGGTGTGTCCGGTCCACGGCGTCATCCTTACTTGTGGGATATTCTCTTCCCCAACAGGAAATGGCAAAGAGCCCAGCAAAGCTGGTCACATGATCCCTCCTAGGCTCCGCCTACCCCAGTCATTCTCTTTGCCGTTGTACAGGCAACATCTCCACGGAGATGGCTTAGAGTTTTTTAGTGTTTAACACGAGTCTTGCCCACTCAGGAGGCCCCTAGTACATCTAGCGCGCCAATACTCCTTACTATGCAACAATTAACGGCTGTAATGGATAATTCTGTCAAAAACATTTTAGCCAAAATGCACACTTATCAGCGTAAGCGCGACTGCTCTGTTTTAGATACTGAAGAGCATGACGACGCTGATAATAATGGTTCTGAAGGGCCCCTAAACCAGTCTGATGGGGCCAGGGAGGTTTTGTCTGAGGGAGAAATTACTGATTCAGGGAACATTTCTCAACAAGCTGAACCTGATGTGATTACGTTTAAATTTAAGTTGGAACATCTCCGCATTCTGCTTAAGGAGGTATTATCCACTCTGGATGATTGTGACAAGTTGGTCATCCCAGAGAAACTATGTAAAATGGACAAGTTCCTAGAGGTCCCGGGGCTCCCAGAAGCTTTTCCTATACCCAAGCGGGTGGCGGACATTGTAAATAAAGAATGGGAAAGGCCCGGTATTCCTTTCGTCCCTCCCCCCATATTTAAAAAATTGTTTCCTATGGTCGACCCCAGAAAGGACTTATGGCAGACAGTCCCCAAGGTCGAGGGAGCGGTTTCCACTTTAAACAAACGCACCACTATACCCATAGAAGATAGTTGTGCTTTCAAAGATCCTATGGATAAAAAATTAGAAGGTTTACTTAAAAAGATGTTTGTTCAGCAGGGTTACCTTCTACAACCAATTTCATGCATTGTCCCTGTCACTACAGCCGCGTGTTTCTGGTTCGATGAGCTGGTAAAGGCGGTCGATAGTGATTCTCCTCCTTATGAGGAGATTATGGACAGAATCAATGCTCTCAAATTGGCTAATTCTTTCACCCTAGACGCCACTTTGCAATTGGCTAGGTTAGCGGCTAAGAATTCTGGGTTTGCTATTGTGGCGCGCAGAGCGCTTTGGTTGAAATCTTGGTCAGCTGATGCGTCTTCCAAGAACAAGCTACTTAACATTCCTTTCAAGGGGAAAACGCTGTTTGGCCCTGACTTGAAAGAGATTATCTCTGATATCACTGGGGGTAAGGGCCATGCCCTTCCTCAGGATCGGCCTTTCAAGGCCAAAAATAAACCTAATTTTCGTCCCTTTCGTAGAAACGGACCAGCCCAAAGTGCTACGTCCTCTAAGCAAGAGGGTAATACTTCTCAAGCCAAGCCAGCTTGGAGACCAATGCAAGGCTGGAACAAGGGAAAGCAGGCCAAGAAACCTGCCACTGCTACCAAGACAGCATGAAATGTTGGCCCCCGATCCGGGACCGGATCTGGTGGGGGGCAGACTCTCTCTCTTCGCTCGGGCTTGGGCAGGAGATGTTCTGGATCCTTGGGCGCTAGAAATAGTCTCCCAAGGTTATCTTCTGGAATTCAAGGGGCTTCCCCCAAGGGGGAGGTTCCACAGGTCTCAGTTGTCTTCAGACCACATAAAAAGACAGGCATTCTTACGTTGTGTAGAAGACCTGTTAAAAATGGGAGTGATTCATCCTGTTCCATTAGGAGAACAAGGGATGGGGTTCTACTCCAATCTGTTCATAGTTCCCAAAAAAGAGGGAACGTTCAGACCAATCTTAGATCTCAAGATCTTAAACAAGTTTCTCAAGGTTCCATCGTTCAAAATGGAAACCATTCGAACAATTCTTCCTTCCATCCAGGAAGGTCAATTCATGACCACGGTGGATTTAAAGGATGCGTATCTACATATTCCTATCCACAAGGAACATCATCGGTTCCTAAGGTTCGCATTCCTGGACAAGCATTACCAGTTCGTGGCGCTTCCTTTCGGATTAGCCACTGCTCCAAGGATTTTCACAAAGGTACTAGGGTCCCTTCTAGCTGTGCTAAGACCAAGGGGCATTGCTGTAGTACCTTACTTGGACGACATTCTGATTCAAGCGTCGTCCCTTCCTCAAGCAAAGGCTCACACGGACATTGTCCTGGCCTTTCTCAGATCTCACGGATGGAAAGTGAACGTGGAAAAGAGTTCTCTATCTCCGTCAACAAGGGTTCCCTTCTTGGGGACAATAATAGACTCCTTAGAAATGAGGATTTTTCTGACAGAGGCCAGAAAAACAAAACTTCTAGACTCTTGTCGGATACTTCATTCCGTTCCTCTTCCTTCCATAGCGCAGTGCATGGAAGTGATAGGTTTGATGGTAGCGGCAATGGACATAGTTCCTTTTGCGCGCATTCATCTAAGACCATTACAACTGTGCATGCTCAGTCAGTGGAATGGGGACTATACAAACTTGTCTCCGAGGATACAAGTAAATCAGAGGACCAGAGACTCACTCCGTTGGTGGCTGTCCCTGGACAACCTGTCACAAGGGATGACCTTCCGCAGACCAGAGTGGGTCATTGTCACGACCGACACCAGTCTGATGGGCTGGGGCGCGGTCTGGGGATCCCTGAAAGCTCAGGGTCTTTGGTCTCGGGAAGAATCTCTTCTACCGATAAATATTCTGGAACTGAGAGCGATATTCAATGCTCTCAAGGCTTGGCCTCAGCTAGCGAGGGCCAAGTTCATACGGTTTCAATCAGACAACATGACAACTGTTGCGTACATCAACCATCAGGGGGGAACAAGGAGTTCCCTGGCGATGGAAGAAGTGACCAAAATCATTCTATGGGCGGAGTCTCACTCCTGCCACCTGTCTGCTATCCACATCCCAGGAGTGGAAAATTGGGAAGCGGATTTTCTGAGTCGTCAGACATTGCATCCGGGGGAGTGGGAACTCCATCCGGAAATCTTTGCCCAAGTCACTCAACTGTGGGGCATTCCAGACATGGATCTGATGGCCTCTCGTCAGAACTTCAAAGTTCCTTGCTACGGGTCCAGATCCAGGGATCCCAAGGCGGCTCTAGTGGATGCACTAGTAGCACCTTGGACCTTCAAACTAGCTTATGTATTCCCGCCGTTTCCTCTCATCCCCAGGCTGGTAGCCAGGATCAATCAGGAAAGGGCGTCGGTGATCTTGATAGCTCCTGCGTGGCCACGCAGGACTTGGTATGCAGATCTGGTGAATATGTCATCGGCTCCACCATGGAAGCTACCTTTGAGACGAGACCTTCTTGTTCAAGGTCCGTTCGAACATCCGAATCTGGTCTCACTCCAGCTGACTGCTTGGAGATTGAACGCTTGATCTTATCGAAGCGAGGGTTCTCAGATTCTGTTATCGATACTCTTGTTCAGGCCAGAAAGCCTGTAACTAGAAAGATTTACCACAAAATTTGGAAAAAATATATCTGTTGGTGTGAATCTAAAGGATTCCCTTGGGACAAGGTTAAGATTCCTAAGATTCTATCCTTCCTTCAAGAAGGATTGGAAAAAGGATTATCTGCAAGTTCCCTGAAGGGACAGATTTCTGCCTTGTCTGTGTTACTTCACAAAAAGCTGGCAGCTGTGCCAGATGTTCAAGCCTTTGTTCAGGCTCTGGTTAGAATCAAGCCTGTTTACAAACCTTTGACTCCTCCTTGGAGTCTCAACTTAGTTCTTTCAGTTCTTCAGGGGGTTCCGTTTGAACCCTTACATTCCGTTGATATTAAGTTATTATCTTGGAAAGTTTTGTTTTTGGTTGCAATTTCTTCTGCTAGAAGAGTTTCAGAATTATCTGCTCTGCAGTGTTCTCCTCCTTATCTGGTGTTCCATGCAGATAAGGTGGTTTTACGTACTAAACCTGGTTTTCTTCCAAAAGTTGTTTCTAACAAAAACATTAACCAGGAGATTATCGTACCTTCTCTGTGTCCGAAACCAGTTTCGAAGAAGGAACGTTTGTTGCACAATTTGGATGTTGTTCGCGCTCTAAAATTCTATTTAGATGCTACAAAGGATTTTAGACAAACATCTTCCTTGTTTGTTGTTTATTCCGGTAAAAGGAGAGGTCAAAAACTTCTACCTCTCTCTCTTTTTGGATTAAAAGCATCATCAGATTGGCTTACGAGACTGCCGGACGGCAGCCTCCCGAAAGAATCACAGCTCATTCCACTAGGGCTGTGGCTTCCACATGGGCCTTCAAGAACGAGGCTTCTGTTGATCAGATATGTAGGGCAGCGACTTGGTCTTCACTGCACACTTTTACCAAATTTTACAAGTTTGATACTTTTGCTTCTTCTGAGGCTATTTTTGGGAGAAAGGTTTTGCAAGCCGTGGTGCCTTCCATCTAGGTGACCTGATTTGCTCCCTCCCATCATCCGTGTCCTAAAGCTTTGGTATTGGTTCCCACAAGTAAGGATGACGCCGTGGACCGGACACACCTATGTTGGAGAAAACAGAATTTATGTTTACCTGATAAATTACTTTCTCCAACGGTGTGTCCGGTCCACGGCCCGCCCTGGTTTTTTAATCAGGTCTGATAATTTATTTTCTTTAACTACAGTCACCACGGTTTCATATGGTTTCTCCTATGCAAATATTCCTCCTTAACGTCGGTCGAATGACTGGGGTAGGCGGAGCCTAGGAGGGATCATGTGACCAGCTTTGCTGGGCTCTTTGCCATTTCCTGTTGGGGAAGAGAATATCCCACAAGTAAGGATGACGCCGTGGACCGGACACACCGTTGGAGAAAGTAATTTATCAGGTAAACATAAATTCTGTTTTCTTCTACTAGATACGAGTCCACGGATTCATCCATTACTTGTGGGATATTATCCTCCTGCTAACAGGAAGTGGCAAAGAGCACCACAGCAGAGCTGTCTATATAGCTCCTCCCTTGACTCCACCCCCCAGTCATTCTCTTTGCCTACACTAAGTAATAGGAACGGTAAAGTGAAAGAGGTGATAAAATGTTAGTTTTTATTTTCTTCAAGCAAGATTTTTTTATTTTAAATGGTACCGGTGAGTGCTATTTTTCCCCAGGCAGCAGATGGATGAAGATTTCTGCCTGGAGACTGATGATCTTAGCAGTTGTCACTAAGATCCAGAGTAGTTCCCACAGAATGGCTGAGGAGTGCTTAAGAAACTTCAGTGTGAGGAACGTTTTTCATGCTATAAGCATTGAGGTATGTTCAAACATTTTTTTCTGGAGAGACTGTGTTATTTCAGAATTGGCTGACAGTATTCCCATAAGGGAAGGGGTAAGCAGTAATCCTACATGTGAAATAGAAGGGTATTACTGGGACCTGTATGTTTTGGGCTGAAAGAATGGTTGACACTGATGACATAATGTTTGTTGGGCAAACGATTTTATGTTTGGAAGGCACTTAATGTTTTTTTTGTGAAAGCAAACGTTTTTATTTTTTATGGCAATGGTGGGTGCACATGGCTTTCTTTTAGACCTGGGTATATAGAAACCCACATTGCTAGGTTCTAGACCGCTTTATAGCGTTTTTTTGCAAGGCAGTGAGACATCGATGTAGATGGGCGGAGCCTATGGGTAAACAGGCCAAGAAGCCTGCGGCTGCTACCAAGACAGCATGAAGGGGTAGCCCCCGATCCGGGACCGCATCTGGTAGGGGGCAGACTTTCCCTCTTTGCTCAGGCTTGGGCAAGAGATGTTCCAGATCCCTGGGCATTAGAAATTGTTGCTCAGGGGTATCTTCTAGAATTCAAGGACTCTCCTCCAAGGGGAAGGTTCCACATTTCTCGTTTGTCTTCAGACCAGACAAAGAAACAGGCGTTCTTACGCTGTGTAGAAGATCTTCTAAAAATAGGAGTGATACACCCAGTTCCAATTGCAGAACAAGGACTGGGATTTTACTCAAACCTGTTTGTAGTTCCTAAAAAGGAGGGAACTTTCAGGCCAATCTTGGATCTAAAAATTCTAAACAAATTCATCTTTCAAAATGGAAACCATTCGGACAATCTTACCGATGATGCAGGAAGGTCAATATATGACTACCGTGGATCTAAAGGATGCGTACCTACATATTCCTATCCACAAAGATCATCATCAGTTCCTAAGGTTCGCCTTTCTGGACACGCATTACCAGTTCGTGGCCCTTCCTTTCGGGTTGGCCACCGCACCCAGAATTTTCACAAAGGTGCTAGGGTCCCTTCTAGCGGTACTAAGACCGCGGGGCATTGCAGTAGCACCTTACCTAGACGACATATTGATACAGGCGTCGTCTTTCCACAGAGCCAAGGCTCATACGGACATTGTTCTGGCCTTTCTAAGGTCTCACGGGTGGAAGGTGAACGTAGAAAAAAGTTCCCTGTCCCCGCTCACAAGGGTTCCCTTCCTGAGAACACTAATAGACTCGGTAGAAATGAAAATCTTTCTGACAGAGGTCAGGAAGTCAAAACTGTTGAATACTTGCCGAGTTCTTCATTCCATTCCTCGGCCTTCCGTCGCTCAGTGCATGGAGGTAATCGGTTTGATGGTCGCGGCAATGGACATGGTCCCTTTTGCCCGAATTCATCTAAGACCACTGCAACTGTGCATGCTCAAACAGTGGAATGGGGATTATGCAGATTTATCTCCTCAAATACAAATGGACCAGAACACCAGAGGCTCTCTTCTCTGGTGGTTGTCTCAGGATCACCTTTCTCAGGGAATGAGCTTCCGCAGACCGGAGTGGATCATTGTCACGACCGACGCCAGTCTGTTAGGCTGGGGCGCGGTCTGGAACTCCCTGAAAGCTCAGGGTCTATGGTCTCGGGAAGAATCCCTTCTCCCGATAAACATTTTGGAACTGAGAGCGATATTCAATACGCTCCAGGCATGGCCTCAACTAGCGGAGGCAAAATTCATCAGATTTCAGTCGGACAACATCACGACTGTAGCGTACATCAATCATCAGGGAGGAACAAAGAGTTCCCTAGCGATGAAGGAAGTATCCAAGATCATTAAATGGGCGGAGGATCACTCCTGCCATCTATCTGTAATTCACATCCCAGGGGTAGACAACTGGGAGGCGGATTTTCTGAGTCGTCAGACTTTCCACCCGGGGGAGTGGGAACTCCACCCGGAGGTTTTTGCTCAGCTGACCCAGCTATGGGGCATTCCAGAGTTGGATCTGATGGCGTCCCGTCAGAACACCAAACTTCCCCTTTACGGATCCAGGTCCAGGGATCCCAAGGCGGCATTGATAGATGCCTTAGTAGCGCCTTGGTCATTCAGTCTAGCTTATGTCTTTCCACCGTTTCCTCTTCTCCCTCGGCTTGTAGCCAGAATCAAACAGGAGAAGGCTTCGGTAATTCTGATAGCGCCTGCGTGGCCACGCAGGACTTGGTATGCAGACCTAGTGGACATGTCATCGGTCCCACCATGGAAACTGCCATCGAGGCAGGATCTTCTAATTCAAGGTCCTTTCAAACATCCAAATCTAGTTTCTCTGCAACTGACTGCTTGGAGATTGAACGCTTAATTCTAGCGTGGGTTCTCTGAATCAGTTATAGATACTCTGATCCAGGCCAGAAAGCCTGTCACCAGGAAGATTTACCATAAGATATGGCGGAAATATCTTTGTTGGTGTGAATCCAAGGGTTACTCGTGGAGTAAGGTTAGGATTCCAAGGATTTTGTCCTTTCTCCAAGAAGGATTGGAGAAAGGTTTGTCAGCTAGTTCCTTAAAAGGACAGATATCTGCTCTGTCTATCCTGTTACACAAGCGTCTGGCAGTTGTACCAGACGTTCAGGTGTTTGCACAGGCCCTAGTTAGAATCAAGCCTGTTTACAAACCTGTGGCTCCTCCATGGAGTCTAAATTTAGTTCTTTCAGTTCTTCAAGGGGTTCCGTTTGAAACTTTGCATTCCATAGATATTAAGTTATTATCTTGGAAATTTTTGTTTTTGGTAGCTATTTCTTCTGCTCGAAGAGTTTCTGAATTGTCTGCTTTGCAGTGTAATTCACCCTATCTGGTGTTCCATGCAGATAAGGTTGTTTTGCGTAGCAAACCTGGTTTCCTTCCAAAAGTGGTTTCTAATAAGAATATTAACCAGGAAATCATTGTTCCTTCTCTGTGTCCTAATCCAGTTTCTAAGAAGGAACGACTGTTACACAATCTTGATGTGGTTCGTACTTTAAAATTCTATTTGAACGCAACTAAAGATTTCAGACAAACATCATCCTTGTTTGTTGTCTATTCTGGTAAGAGGAGAGGTCAGAAAGCGACTGCTACCTCTCTTTCCTTCTGGCTGAAAAGCATCATCCAATTGGCTTATGAGACTGCTGGACAGCAGCCTCCTGAACGAATTACAGCTCATTCCACTAGAGCTGTGGCTTCCACATGGGCTTTCAAGAATGAGGCTTCTGTTGAACAGATTTGTAAGGCAGCGACTTGGTCTTCACTGCATACATTTGCCAAATTTTACAAATTCGATACTTTTGCTTTTTCGGAGGCTATTTTTGGGAGAGAGGTTTTGCAAGCAGTGGTGCCTTCCGTTTAGGTTACCTGACTTGTTCCCTCCCTTCACCCGTGTCCTAAAGCTTTGGTATTGGTATCCCACAAGTAAGGATGAATCCACGAACTGGATACACCATGTAAGAGAAAACAGAATTTATGCTTACCTGATAAATTACTTTCTCTTACGGTGTATCCAGTCCACGGCCCGCCCTGGCAATTAATTCAGGTTCAAATTTAATTTTTTGTAAAACTACAGTCACCACTGCACCCTATGGTTCTCCTTTTTCTCCTAACCGTCGGTCGAATGACTGGGGGGGCAGAGCCTGAGGGGAGCTATATGGACAGCTCTGCTGTGTGCTCTCTTTGCCACTTCCTGTAGGGATTGAGAATATCCCACAAGTAAGGATGAATCCGTGGACTGGATACACCGTAAGAGAAAGTAATTTATCAGGTAAGCATAAATTCTGTTTTTCTAAGTCGTCAGACTTTTCATCCGGGGGAGTGGGAGCTCCATCCGGAGGTGTTTGCGGCATTGATCCATCAATGGGGCACACCAGAAATTGGATCTGATGGCATCTCGTCAGAATGCCAAACTTCCTTGTTACGGGTCCAGATCAAGGGATCCTCAAGCAGTACTGATAGATGCTCTAGCAGTACATTGGTTGTTCAACCTGGCTTATGTGTTTCCTCCTTTTCCTCTCCTACCTCGTCTGATTGCAAGAATCAAACAGGAGAGGGTTTCGGTAATCTTGATAGCGCCTGCGTGGCCACGCAGGACTTGGTATACAGATCTGGTGGAAATGTCATCTCTGCCACCGTGGAAACTGCCACTGAGACAGGACCTTCTCATTCAAGGTCCGTTCCAACATCAAAATCTAATTTCTTTGCAACTGACTGCATGGAGATTGAACGCTTTATTTTATCTAAGCGGGGATTCTCGGAGTCGGTCATTGATTCCTTGATTCAGGCTCGAAAGCCTGTCACTAGGAAAATTTACCATAAGATATGGTGTAAATATCTTTATTGGTGCGAATCCAAGGGCTACTCATGGAGTAAGATCAGGATTCCTAGGATTTTGTCTTTTCTCCAAGAAGGATTGGAGAAGGGATTATCAGCTAGTTCCTTCAAGGGACAGATTTCTGCTTTGTCAATCTTACTACACAAGCGTCTGGCAGATGTCCCAGACGTTCAGTCGTTTTGTCAGGCTTTAGTTAGAATCAAGCCTGTGTTTAAACCTGTTGCTCCACCATGGAGTTTGAATTTAGTTCTAAATGTTCTTCAAGGGGTTCCGTTTGAGCCCATGCATTCCATAAATATTTAACTTCTATCTTGGAAAGTGCTGTTTTTAGTTGCTATCTCTTCTACTCGAAGAGTTTCTGAGCTTTCTGCGTTACAATGCGACTCGCCTTATCTTATACTCCATTCTGATAAGGTGGTTTTGCGCACTAAACCTGGATTATCTCCTAAGGTTGTTTTGAATAAGAATATTAATCAGGAAATTGTGGTTCCTTCTTTATGTCCTAGTCCTTCTTCTAAGAAGGAGCGTCTGTTACATAACTTGGATGTGGTTCGTGCTTTGAAGTTTTACTTACAAGCGACCAAGGATTTCCGTCAAACATCTTCTCTCTTTGTTGTCTATTCTGGAAAGCGTAGGGGTCAAAAAGCTATGGCTACCTCTCTTTCTTTTTGGCTGAAAAGCATCATCCGTTTGGCTTACGAGACTGCTGGACAGCACTTTCCTGAAAAGATTACAGCTCATTCTACTAGAGTGGTGGCTTCCACATGGGCTTTTAAAAACTATGCTTCTGTTGGACAGATTTTTAGGGCTGCGACTTGGTCCTCCCTTCATACCTTTTCCAAATTTTACAAATTTGATACTTTTGCTTCTTCTGAGGCTATTTTTGGGAGAAAAGTTCTTCAAGCAGTGGTGCCTTCCGTTTAGGTATCTGTCTTGTCCCTCCTGTTCATCCGTGTCCTGTAGCTTTGGTATTGTATCCCACAAGTAATGGATGAATCCGTGGACTCGTCGTATCTAGTAGAAGAAAAGGAAATTTATGCTTGCCTGATAAATTGATTTCTTCTGCGATACGACGAGTCCACGGCCCTCCCTGTCAATTTAAGACAAATTATATTTTTGTGTTTAAAACTTCAGTCACCTCTGCACCTTTTAGTTTCTCCTTTTTCTTCCTATACCTTCAGTCGAATGACTGGGGGGTGGAGTCAAGGGAGGAGCTATATAGACAGCTCTGCTGTGGTGCTCTTTGCCACTTCCTGTTAGCAGGAGGATAATATCCCACAAGTAATGAATCCGTGGACTCGTCGTATCGTAGAAGAAAAATCAATTTAATAGGTAAGCATAAATTTCCTTTTTTTTCTTCGTTCTCTTGTTATCTTTATTTGAAAAAGCAGGAATGAAAGCTTAAGAGCTGGCTCATTTTTGGTTCAGCACCCTGGGTAACGCTTGCTGATTGGTGGCTACATTTAGCCACCAATTAGCAAGCGCTACCCAGGTGCTGAACTAAAACTCCAAAAACACATACCAAATACACTGCATATATAATTTGAGGAAAATATGCTTATAAAATAGTTTTTTACCATTTGCCAATAAAAAAAAAAAATGTCCCCGGATTTCATTTTAAAAATCTGGTCACCTTATATAAGGGATATAAAAAGATATCCAAGGAATTGAGAATGCAAATCAGCAGTGTTAAAACTCTAATCAAGAAGTGGAAAATGAGGCATTCTGTTTGAAAACATACTGCATTCATCTTGCCATCAATTCTGACCAAATTTCCTGGGCCTTTGTAGCTCTCACATCCCCAAAACATCAGCGATCCACCTCCATGTTTCACAGTAGGAATGGTGTACCTTTCATCATAGGCCATGTTGACTCCTCTCCAAATGTAGCGTTTATGGTTGTGGCCAAAAAGATCAATTTTGGTCTCATCACTCCAAATGACTTTGTGCCAGAAGGTTTGAGGCTTGTCTCTGTGCTGTTTGGCGTATTGTAAGCGGGATACTTTGTGGCATTTGCGTAGTAATGGCTTTCTTCTGGCGACTCGACCATGTAGCCCATCTTTCTTCAAGTGCCTCCTTATTGTGCATCTTGAAACAGCCACACCACATGTCCTGTATTTCACCTGAAGTTATTTGTGGGTTTGTCTTTGCATCCCGAACAATTTTCCTGGCAGTTGTGGCTGAAATTTTAGTTGGTCTACATGACCATGGTTTGGTTTCAACAGAACCCCTCATTTTCCACTTCTTTATTAGAGTTTGAACACTGCTGATTTGCATTCTCAATTCCTTGGATATCTTTTTATATCCCTTTCCTGTTTTATACAGTTCAACTACCTTTTCCCGCAGATCCTTTGACAATTCTTTTGCTTTCCCCATGACTCAGAATCCAGAATCGTCAGTGCAGCACTGGATGAAAGATGCAAGGGTCTGTCCGGAGTACAGAAACTCATTGACCTTTTATACACACACACTAATTACAAGAAAACAGATCACAGGTGAGGATGGTTACCTTTAATAGCCATTCAAACCCCTTTGTGTCAACTTGTGTGCATGTTATCAGGCCAAAATCACCAGGGTATGTAAACTTTTGATCATGGTCATTTGGGTAGTTTCTGTTGTCATTATGATTTAAAAAGAGTAAACACAGTTGATTGATAATAAATGGCTTCAGCCAAACACTAACCATGAGTGAAAGAAAAGTTTTTGTATTATCATTCATATTCTCTGAAAAATGGCCAAGAAATCATAAATTCTGCCAGGGTATGTGAACTTATGAGCACAACCTTATATAAGCATATACATATATATTTAAAAAAAACACTATCGCCTAGATTTAGAGTTTTGCGGCCAAAGGGGTGCGTTAGCTACGCATGCTTTTTTCTGGCCGCACCTTTTAAATACCGCTGGTATTTAGAGTTCACAGAAGGGCTGCGTTAGGCTCCAAAAAAGGAGCGTATAGCATATTTACCACAACTGCAACTCTCGATACCAGCGGTGCTTACGGACGCGGCCAGCTTCAAAAACGTGCTCGTGCACGATTCCCCCCATAGGAAACAATGGGGCAGTTTGAGCTGGAAAAAAAACTAACACCTGCAAAAAAGCAGCGTTCAGCTCCTAACGCAGCCCCATTGTTTACTATGGGGAAACACTTCCTATGTCTGCACCTAACACCCTAACATGTACCCCGAGTCTAAACACCCCTAACCTTACACTTATTAACCCCTAATCTGCCGCCGCCACTATCGCTGACCCCTGCATTTTATTATTAACCCCTAATCTGCCGCTCCGTACACCGCCGCAACCTACATTATCCCTATGTACCCCTAATCTGCTGCCCCTAACACCGCCGACCCCTATATTATATTTATTAACCCCTAATCTGCCCCCCACAACGTCGCTGCCAGCTACCTACAATAATTAACCCCTAATCTGCCGACCGCATCTCACCGCTACTATAATAAAGTTATTAACCCCTATTCCGCCTCACTCCCGCCTCAATAACCCTATAAGACCTGGTTTCTCAACAGCCGAGCCGTGGCCCAGTACCGGGCCGTGATAGCCCTGCTGGTGGGCCCTGACCTGTCATGCCCCCACTGCACACTCTTACCCCACTGCAAACCAGGTGCAGACTGAGACCAATCAAGGCCCCAGGAACACTGTCTCACACTGACCAAAATGTATTAAATGGTATGCAAATGTACATGGTAGCCTTCCTGCCCTGCCCCCAACAGGCCCCTCATCCTACAGAGCCAGGACCCCCAACATTAAGAGCCAGAGAAAGGGCACCCAACCTCCAGGGCCAGACCCCACACTCCATGGCCCTCACAGCGACAGACCCCTGCCAGGGCCCCCACTAAACCCACACTTATTTGCTTAGTTACTGATAGGGCAACTGAAAACTCCAGCTTAAGGAATGCACCAGGATCCATGGAGATACCATTTGTGGGCTCCCCTACTTGCTGGTCCCTCGGCCCAGGTCCTATTTGCCTGGCTGATCAGCCCACCCCTGCTGCTCACTATATATAGATATATATATATATATATATATATATTGATAGATATATATATATATATAGATATATATATGTATATATAAATATATATATATATATATATAAATAAACTACTGGGCCCTGGGCATGTCTAGCTAAAATTTACCGGGCCTTGAGGTCACTTTGGTTGAGAACCACTGGAAATAGTATTAACCCCTAATCTGCCCTCCCTAACATCGCCGACACCTAACTTCAATTATTAACCCCTAATCCGCCGACCGGAGCTCGCCGCTACTATAATAAATGTATTAACCCCTAAAGCTAAGTCTAAACCTAACACTAACACCCCCCTAAGTTAAATATAATTTAAATCTAACGAAATAAATTAACTCTTATTAAATAAATTATTCCTATTTAAAGCTAAATACTGTAAAATAAACCCTAATATAGCTACAATATAAATTATAATTATATTGTAGCTATTTTAGGATTAATATTTATTTTACAGGCAACTTTGTATTTATTTTAACCAGGTACAATAGCTATTAAATAGTTAATAACTATTTAATAGCTAAAATAGTTAAAATAATAACAAAATTACCTGTAAAATAAATCCTAACCTAAGTTACAATTAAACCTAACACTACACTATCAATAAATTAATTAAATACAATACCTACAAATAACTACAATTAAATAAACTAACTAAAGTACAAAAAATAAAAAAATATTTACAAACATTAGAAAAATATTACAACAATTTTAAAATAATTACACCTACTCTAAGCCCCCTAATAAAATAACAAAGACCCCCAAAATAAAAAAATGCCCTACCTTATTCTAAATTAAAAAAGTTCAAAGCTCTTTTACTTTACCAGCCTTGAAAAGGGCCATTTGCGGGGCATGCCCCAAATAATTCAGCTCTTTTGCCTGTAAAAAAAAAAATACAATACCCCCCCAACATTACCACCCACATACCCCTAATCTAACCCAAACCCCCCTTAAATAAACCTAACACTAAGCCCCTGAAGATCTTCCTACCTTATCTTCACCATGCCAGGTTCACCGATCCGTCCTCCGAAGTCTTGATCTAAGCCTCCGAAATCTTCATCCAAGCCCAAGCGGGGGCTGGCGATCCATAATCCGGCTGAAGTCTTCTATCAAGCGGCGGCTGAAGAGGTCCAGAAGAGGCTCCAAAGTCTTCATTCTATCCGGGAAGAAGAGGAGATCCGGACCGGCAACCATCTTGATCCAATCGGCATCTTCTATCTTCATCCAATGACGAACGGCTCCATCTTGAAGACCTCCAGCGCGGATCCATCTTCTTCTTCCGACGTCCAACTGAAGAATGAAGGTTCCTTTAAGGGACGTCATCCAAGATGGCGTCCCTCGAATTCTGATTGGCTGATAGGATTCTATCAGCCAATCGGAATTAAGGTAGGAAAATTCTGATTGGCTGATGGAATCAGCCAATCAGATTCAAGTTCAATCCGATTGACTGATCCAATCAGCCAATCAGATTGAGCTCGCATTCTATTGGCTGTTCCGATCAGCCAATAGAATGCGAGCTCAATCTGATTGGCTGATGACGTCCCTTAAAGGAACCGTCATTAGTCGGGAAGTCGTCGGTGAAGATGGATGGATCCTCGCTGGAGGTCTTGAAGATCAGCCGGTCGTCATTGGATGGAAGAACAGAGAATATGTGGCTTGGATGAAGATGTTTGCCGGTCCGGATGTCCTCTTCTGCCCGCTTGGATCAAGACTTCAGCCGGAGGATGGACGTCACTCTTCAGCCCCCCGCTTGGGCTTGGATCAAGACTTCGGAGCCAGGACGGATCGGTGTGATACCCGGTGTGGTGAAGACAAGGTAGGAAGATCTTCAGGGGCTTAGTGTTAGGTTTATTTAAGGGGGGTTTGGGTTAGATTAGGGGTATGTGGGTGGTGGGTTGTAATGTTGGGGGGGGGTTGTATTTTTCTTTTACAGGCAAAAGAGTTGAATTCTTTGGGGCATGCCCCACAAAGGGCCCTTTTAAGGGCTGGTAAGGTAAAAGAGCTTTGAACTTTTTTAATTTAGAATAGGGTAGGGCATTTTTTTATTTTGGGGGGCTTTGTTATTTTATTAGGGGGCTTAGAGTAGGTGTAATTACTTTAAAATTGTTGTAATATGTTTCTAATGTTTGTAAATATTTTGTTATTTTTTGTAACTTAGTTCTTTTTTATTTTTAGTACTTTAGTTAGTTTATTTAATTGTATTTAATTGTAGGTATTTTATTTAATTAATTTATTGATAGTGTAGTGTTAGGTTTAATTGTATTTAATTGTAGGTATTTTATTTAATTTATTTATTGATAGTGTAGTGTTAGGTTTAATTGTAACTTAGGTTAGGATTTATTTTACAGGTAATTTTGTAATTATTTTAACTAGGTAACTATTAAATAGTTATTAACTATTTAATAGCTATTGTACCTGGTTAAAATAAATACAAAGTTGCCTGTAAAATAAAAATAAATCCTAAAATAGCTACAATATAATTATAATTTATATTGTAGCTATATTAGGATTTATTTTACAGGTAAGTATTTAGCTTTAAATAGGAATAATTTATTTAATAAGAGTTAATTTATT
The DNA here is from genome assembly GCF_027579735.1 of Bombina bombina. Lineage (NCBI taxonomy): Eukaryota > Metazoa > Chordata > Amphibia > Anura > Bombinatoridae > Bombina > Bombina bombina. The sequence goes on along the minus strand of NC_069499.1, from coordinate 135,213,364 downwards.
TCGTTAGATTTAAATTATATTTAACTTAGGGGGGTGTTAGTGTTAGGGTTAGACTTAGCTTTAGGGGTTAATACATTTATTATAGTAGCGGCGAGATCCGGTCGGCAGATTAGGGGTTAATACTTGAAGTTAGGTGTCGGCGATGTTAGGGAGGGCAGATTAGGGGTTAATACTATTTATTATAGGGTTATTGAGGCGGGAGTGAGGCGGATTAGGGGTTAATAACTTTATTATAATAGCGGCGCGGTCCGGTCGGCAGATTAGGGGTTAATAAGTGTAGGCAGGTGGAGGCGACGTTGAGGGGGGCAGATTAGGGGTTAATAAATATAATATAGGGGTCGGCGGTGTTAGGGGCAGCAGATTAGGGGTACATAAGTATAACGTTGCTTGAGGCGGAGTGCGGACGGCAGATTAGGGGTTAAAAAATTTAATTAGAGTGGCGGCGATGTGGGGGGACCTCGGTTTAGGGGTACATAGGTAGTTTATGGGTGTTAGTGTACTTTAGAGCATAGTAGTTAAGAGCTTTATAAACCGGCGTTAGCCCAGAAAGCTCTTAACTACTGACTTTTTTTTGCGGCTGGAGTTTTGTCGTTAGATTTCTAACGCTCACTTCAGCCACGACTCTAAATACCGGTGTTAGGAAGATCCCATTGAAAAGATAGGATACGCAAATGGCATAGGGGGATCTGCGGTATGGAAAAGTCGCGGCTGCAAATTGAGCGTTAGACCCTTTCCTGACTGACTCCAAATACCAGCGGGCGGTAAAAACCAGCGTTAGGAGCCTCTAACGCTGGTTTTGACGGCTACCGCCCAACTCTAAATCTAGCCGATTATGTTGCTGTTTATCTATTAAAGCAAATAAAACATTTTAGGAATAGTTTATCAAATGGTAAACTGTTCTGTGGGTATATTTTTGTCTTTAGTGCCCTTTTAAGAATCAATAAACACTAATGTAAAGGTCTCTTTTCTAGTCTTGAGCTCATGGTCATTGATATTACACAATCTAGATAAATAAAACATTGATTTTGGTGTCTTTTACTTTATTTAGATTTTTTTTTTTTTATTCTTTGTTGTTTTTTTGTTTGTTTTTTAAATAAATATTTACCAAACTCCACTCATACTGCCTATACTTTGCCCTGGATTGCCCAGTCTCTGCCTCTGGAATGCACCATGTTGCACCTGGACTGTGCACATGCCACCCCTGAGCCACAACACCCTTTCCCCTTATATCCAGTCCTGGTTTATTATTTGTAAATTTTGAAATGCCAATACTATTAAAGGGACACTGATCGCACATTTTTTTCTTTCGTGATGCAGATAGAGCATGCAATTTTAAGCAACTTTCTAAGTTACTCCTGTTATCAAATTTTCTTCATTCTCTTGGTATCTTTATTTGAAAAGCAAGAATGTAAGTTTAGATACCAGCCCATTTTTGGTGAACAACCTGGGTTGTTATTGCTGATTGGTGGATAAATTCACCCACCAATAAACAAGTGCTGTCCAGGGTACTGAGCCAAAAATTGTCTGGCTCCGTTGCTTAGATGCCTTCTCTTTCAAATAAAGATAGCAAGAGAAGGAAGAAAAATTAATAATAGGAGTAAATAAGAAAGTTGCTTAAAATCACATGCTCTATCTGAATCACTAAAGAAAAAAATTGGGTTCAGTGTCCCTTTAAACATTTTCTAATACTTACTTATTTTGCATGATTGACATCATTTTTGGAGTACTGTCTGATGTCCCTTCTACTGCTCCTGTGGACCTTATGAAAGTCCTGTGTTGCTGAGGAGCTCCTAGCGACACACCTGATCTGTGCACTCACAGTTTAGCTAGGCCCAACTTTTAAGGACAACCCCAACCCAATGTGGCTCCCCCACATTTGTTGCAATTCCACCCTCTAATCTATCTAGGTAAACCACCAGCCTTCCCATCTTTGATAGTCTCTGGGAAATGTTGGGAGATATAAATGAGCTATATCCTTTTGTGACACCTGCCTCCTTTATTTAGGGCTTCCAACACACGTGAATACAAACCAAACTCCTGCCTGCACGTTTACCCATTTTTATGAGCTTTCCGTGTTGGGGGTAAAAGTTGAGGTGTTATATAATTATCAAATTTAAAAAATTAATACATTTTAGAGGTTAATTGGGCCCTGAAAACATCCACTAGGAGGAATAATAATCTGCTCTTTTTAATAACATAGAAATCCAAGAGTTTTTTTTCATTTGATAGTTCTCAGAAAACTTTGTGTATAAGCTATGGTTTTTTTCAACATTGATTGTCCCTAATTGGGGTATTTTATCTCTGTGCTTGCTGCCTCTCCACCCCCCTTCTAAGGCAACTGCCTGGTGTGTCACACAGGTGATGTTAAACTGGTCTGTATTGGTGTGATGGGTTTAGCGTGTACTTGTGCAGGATCCATCACACAGGTTTATAAGGCACTAAAGCAGAACAGCAAGAGTATTGCTTACTGTCCAATGGGGCTGGTGGTAAATCATCTGAATTAATGTGCCACCCTCTTACTCCGTCATTAAAAAGTATCACAACAAGCATCAGCTGGGGCATAACATAAACAAGAACCAAGCTGGGTGATAGAAGAGGCTTCAACTTTCAATTTCAAAGATGTAGGCATGTGTTGATTTAACAGATTTTGCAGTATATTGTTTACATTTAGATGTTTACTGCCCCTTTAAGAACTGATTGATGATTGGCTGATAAGCAGAACTCCCACTGCTTTCTTGGTAAACAATGACACACGGGGGGGGGGTAGTTTCTCTGTACAAAACATCTGTTTGACGCAAAATTGTGTTGCTCATTTTAATATGTCTTCTTTTAACAGCAAGAAAGACAAAGGATATAAAGAAAACAAAGTCAATTTGAAAACAAGTAAATTGAAAAGTCTATTAAAATTGCATGCATTTTCTGAGCCATTGAAGTTTAATTAACAATATATTTTTTAAAACCATCAGGTTTTCCCAA